>NC_040907.2:104459750-104682896 GCF_004126475.2 Phyllostomus discolor
TGGTGTGGCTTCCACTCCCTCCTTCACCTTCTTCCATTGTTATCTGTTGGTGGTTGCTTTGTTGGCAGGTTTCCTCTTCCAGCAGGTGTACTGGAGTTCACCACTCTTACCTTGCAAGTCCTCTGGAGTAGCAAAGTGAAATTTGTCTCACTGTCTCTGTTGTTGGGATGACACTGTTTGGGTCTAACTGTGGTCTTTGCACAGTTACAGGTTTTATTGTCTCACCGTCTGATTTTTCAATGTCCTCTACAATTTTTGGTCTCCAATCTTCATATATGCTGGGATACCATTGGCTGTTCACTCTGTTCCTCAGAAGATCGGCTAGGTGTTTCACCCGTGTGCAGGGCAAAGTAGACTCTGCTCCCACCTATCTCGCCGCCATCTTCTCAAAGCCTTTATTTTTAATGTAATGTGTCAAGTTTATTGATTTGCAAATATTGTACTAATCTTGTATCACCAGATAAATCCCATTTGATCATAGTGTATGCTCTTTTTAATGCATTGCTCGATCAGGTTTGCTAATATTTTGTTGAGGATGTTTGTATCTCTATTCATCAAGGATATTGACCTATAATTATCTTCCTTTATAGTGTCTTTATCTGGTTTTGTAATTAGAATATTTCTGGACTCATAACATGAGCTTGGAAGTCTTCTCTTAAATTTTGGAACAGTTTGAGAATAGGTCTTAGTTCTTTTTTGAATGTTTTATAAAATTCACCTGTGATACCATCCAGTCCAGGAGTTTGATTTGTGGGGAATTTTTGATTACTGCTTCAATTTCACTAGTTGTAGTCTGTCCATTGAGATTCTGCCACTCTTCCTGATTTTGTTTTTTGAAGATTGTGTGATTCTAGGACATTTACCCTTTTATTCCAGATTGCTTTGTTGGCATATATTTGTTCATAATTTTTTCTTACAATCCTTTGTATTTGTGTGGTATCAGTTGTTACTTCTCCTCTATCATTCTGCTTGTGCACCCTCTCTTTCTGTCTTGATGAGTCTGCTTAAATGTTTTCAATCTTGTTTATCTTTTCAAAGAACAAGCTCAGTTTCATTGATCATTTGTATTGTTCCTTTAGACTCTATTTTTTAATTTCTTCTCTGATCTTCATTATTTCCTTCTTTCTGCTCACTTTGGGCTTTGTTTGTAGGAGTATTCTTTACATCAGGTACGGTATTCTTCATTTTCATCCCATTGTTTTTCATGGTTTCTGTGTCCTTTTTTTTTTTTTTTAATCCTGTTATGGTTCTCTAGGCTCATTGAACATCCTTTCAGCCACTACTTTGAACTCCATATCCGATGGATTGCTTGTTTTAATTTCACTTAGATGTTTTTCTGGAAATTTCTTCTGTTTTTGTTTGGGGTCTGTTTCTTTTTCTCCCATTTTGGTTGTCTCTTTGTATTTGTTTCTCTGTATTAGATAGATCTGCTCTGACTTTTTCATGTGGTGGCCTTATGTGGTAGGTGTTCTGTGGGACCCAGTGGTGTGGTCTCCTTGATAGCCTCAGCTTGGTGCCTTTGGAATGTTCTTTATTTTTAGGTTTTGGGGTCCCTCCTGTTTTAATTGACACTTGATTGCTGTTGATCCATTAGTGCA
Organism: Phyllostomus discolor; assembly: GCF_004126475.2. NCBI lineage: Eukaryota > Metazoa > Chordata > Mammalia > Chiroptera > Phyllostomidae > Phyllostomus > Phyllostomus discolor. The sequence continues at coordinate 104,461,349 of NC_040907.2, forward strand.
TGGGATCAAAACTCAAGTTGGCTGGCTATGAGGCTCAATCCCAAACACAGCTTGTGAGCTACTGTGCTGGTGCTGGCCAAAAATAACTAAATCAAAATTAAAAGGCAAAATTAGGAAATAATATAAAATATAAATAAAAATTTTCAATGAGGAAAAATGGATAAGAAAATAAAAAGAAATAAAAACAAATTAGTAAACAAAAAATAAAATGAAAGAGAAATGAAACCCAGAAAAGAAGGCAATAAATAAATAGTAAGAGAAAAGCAAAAAAATAAAAATAAATACAAATAGGAAACAAAATTTGTCTCAGCAGAATTTAGTACCTGCTGCAGTCTCCCTTTTTAAAAATATTTTATTTATGTATTTTTAAACAGAGGGGAAGGGAGAGAAAAACATCAATGTGTGATTGCCTCCTGTGTGCCCCCAACTGGGGACCTGGCCTGCAACCCAAGCATGTGCCCTGATTGGGAATCCAACCAGGGACCTTTTGGTTCATAGACCGGCACTCAGTCCACTGAGCAACACCAGCCAGGGCATGCAATCTCCCTTCTGATATACTCTTTGTGAAGTTTGTTGGATCCATCACCAGTGTTGTCTGGTGCTGGCCAGTTATCATGTTGGTTCCTGGCCCCTTAAGAGGGTCATTGCTCTGACCCAGACCAATGTCAGACACTGTCAGTGCCTGGCCCTCTGCAACCTCCTTGAAGGCATCCACAGTTAATGACTGTCTCTGTGGCACCTGTCTGAGCATAGGAAAGACCAAACTCCACTTCAAGGCCAGCTTGTACCAGCACTAGGCCCAGGAGCATGCCAGCAAATGTCCCAAGGCACTCCGAGATCTGCCTTTTTCTGCCTCCGTCCACCAGCTGCCAGCCAGCGCTCAGTCACTGAAAGAGCTTCTGGTGAAAACAAGAGGATGGGGCTAGTGGATCTCCTGTGAGAAGGATGTGACATTTCAGTTTGAGGGAAGGTGGTGGATGTGATCCCCAGCCCTAGAGCCACAGGACTGTGTCTGTGCCAGGTTTTGCCTTGACCTCGGCAGTGCAGAGCCTGGTAGTCAGCAGAGTGGGACTTCCTAAGCCCAGAGTTTGGGACTGCCAGAAACCAGGAGGGTGGTTCTATTGGGTCTTTTATGAGGACAAAGCACCAGTCAGGTTCACAGGAAAGTGGGAGGAAAGGCCCCACCCAAAGCCAGTTACTGATCATCCTCCTCCTGAGACTCCTCAGACTTCTACCCCACTATGCCTATGCTCCTGGCTCCTCAGCCAAGCTTAAGATCTGCCAGGAGGGGCAGGAGGGATTCTAGAGGATAGGGTAATCACCTTCCTCCAGGATGGCATTGCTCTGCTCAGGAAAGATGGCTATGGCAGTATCTGAGAATGACTCAGCACCCGGATCCTGGCTGCTGTCCCACCACGTCTCTCCCTAAGGCCACAGACCTCAGACTCCCCTTAGGTGACTCCAGTTTGCACCGCCTTACCTTTGCTGGAGCTCAGGTTGCATGGCTACAAATGAAATTTTGTGTGTTGGTTGTTTAAGAGGGGTGCCAGGGTCTCCAGTGGATTCTGCCTCTCCTTGGCAGGTAGAAACCCTGACACTTTCCACAGTGTGATGCTTTGTGGGTGTCTCTGCCCGGGTCTGGTGATCTGAGCCTGGGAGCCTGGCCTGGTGTTTAGACCCCAGGCCTCTCAGGAGGGACCTTGCAGCTGAGATATCCATTTGGGATCTTAGCCACCTTCCGTGGGAGCAGGACCAGTCCTTTTCACTTCTCCGCCCTTCCTACCAGTCTCAATGTGGTTTCTTCTGCAGATCCTTGGTTATAAAACTTCTCTTCAGCCAGTCTTTAGTTGGTTATTCAGGGTGATCGTTCCTCAATTTAGTTGTATTTCTACTTTGTTTTTGGGGAGGTAAACACAACATCCACCTACTCCACCGCCATCTTGAAAACAGCAAGTTTCCCGAAATGTGAGGCCTCTTTTTGTCTGAGTAGGAAGCACCTGGAAGAGAAGGCCAGAGGTCAGAACACCTTGAGCTGAGGATCAGGGTCGCTCCAGGCTTGTCTGCTGGGATGCTGATGAATTCTTTCACTGGGAATCCACTGGAATCTGGCCTGTTCAACAGCAGAGACCTCCCTTGTCTAACCACCACTGCCTCCTTATGATTCTGTCTTCATACCTGCCCATGCCCACTGGCAATTATAACTGGTGACTGACCTGACTTGTATACCCTTCCCCTGGTTATATTTGATACCACCAGCCTTTCTAGTTATTTGGTCTCTGCACCTATTACTTGCCCCTATTTTCACAGTAATAAGAACAGCTAACATATAAGATGAGAAAAAAACCAAGTCAAAGAAAGTGTAAGTGACCTACCTTAAGAGACAAGTAAGTAGACAGAGCCAGACTTCAGAGAAGGCCTTCCAGCTCTGAGCTCTGTGCTCTTAGCTCTGGGGCCTGAGCACACTGAGTTTTGCCTTTCTAGGAAAACTAGTCACATGTGCCAGCCAGGTGAAAGGTGTAAACAGATCTAAGCTTCAGAGATGGTGGTATGATTTATAGTACTAATAGATGATAACAAGTAATCATCTATTACTTATCCTGCCCTATGAGGTTGCTCAGAGAGGTAAATATACCCAAGTAACAAGTAAAATGGGGAAAATAATAATTATACTTAATTGCCTGCTGTGCTTTGCACACTTACACCCTGATGCACACCTCCTACAAGGAGGCCCAACTGGAGGACTAAAAGACCTTCCTGGGCCCATTGCTTCCTTCCACCCCACCCATCCCAGAAAATATGAAACCTCCCCTAACTCCAGCCCCACAGTGCAGAAGAAGTGAGCAAGAAAGAAAGACATTAGGTAGTCAGGCTTGATCTTGGTCTACAGGCCTCAGTTCTGTTTATCATGTCTGTTATGTGGGCAGATGATTTGAGAAAGAGAAAGAAAAGGCCTCTGCCTGTATCTCATGTGCGCTAGGATAGACAGAGCCAGAGGTTTTCCCCATATGAATGAGCAAATGAGCGAATTAGCATGCTATGCTGCTCATGTCCCAAGGACACTGACCACTAGCATGTCTGGCTCCAAAGGGGCCCTGAAAGTGAACTCAGACTATTTCTTCCTCCTCCAAGAAGCATGTTAGGGAAACAAAGCACCAATGAGAGAATAAGTCAAAATAAGCTTCTGATAGTTTCTAACGATTATCATTTTGAGCTCCCCCTTTCCTTTTTTCTCAAAATGTTAGAAAAGATGGACATAAAATAAAATTAGTAAAATGTAAAATGTAGAAGGGTCTGTAAGTGAAACCTCAGTTCATCAGTCAGTGCCCCCCCCCTTTTTTTTTTTTTTTGCACTCCAGAGTGTCAGCCTCCATCAGGGTAATAATGCACAGACTTCTGAGGGTTACTCTTCAACTGCTCTTATTCCCATCATCCTCCAAGCTTCTCTCCAAGAGAGTTTCTTGGTATGTAGGTGGAGGAGCCACATGGTACTTATAGCAGTGAAGGGAAGGTAATGAGTTTGAGAACTTAACACCCAGCTGCCAAGCAACAATTGTGGTGTCTGAAACAGTTGTTTGCCCAGTGTTAGGTACAAGCTGCATTGTATAGTAGTTGAAATGGAAGTCTAGAATTCCTGAGCTCAGTCGGACCCACCCTTCCCTCTCTGCTTATTTGGCTGGCCACAGAACACCCCCGTGACATGCTTCACCCTCTGTCTCACCTGGACCAGGGGATTGATCGCCAACCTCTGAAGTGTGGTAATTCCTTTTCCTATGGCAGGTTTTCTGGCTCTCAACTCAGTGTTCACCCAAACAGGAGCCCAAGGCTGGAAAAGAAATACAGTGAGACCTTTCTCTGGGGGACCTCAGTTTGCATGGTAGTTTCCTCCTGAACCCCAAGCAAATATCAGGTCATATCAACCCTTTTTTGCCCCCCACCACCCCACCCACCCCACATACCCTGTGTGTCCCTCTCTTTCTCTGAGGCAAAACACAGAAAGCAAACTTCTGCTTGTCTCCCTCCTCCTGACCCCATTCATGCAATCCTCTACCAACAAAAGATGTAATCTCCCTTTCTTCTTGGTCTTCATCAGGTACACCCCAGGACCCATTTGATCCTTAATGGCAGGTTTTCTTCTAAGCATTCTAAGCACCGTGGGAGAATCTGCATAGGCAGAGGGGTGACTGAAGGAAAAATTTGTATGTGTGGAACACATCAGAGAATAGCACATTTTTCTTTTAAAAAGAGAACCCTCCTTTACATTGTCTGGACAATTCTGAAGAAGGGGTCCGTTGTTAAGGTTGAAATCACCTTCCACACCCCCAGGAAGGACCTGGAGGTACAATTCCACCTTGTGTATCCCCTACAGGTATCAATGCAGGCAAGTGAACTGAGGGTTGGGGTTTCCAGATGGAAAGGAAGGTTAGGGTGTCTGGAGGACCCCAGGGACCTGGAGGCCCCTGGGAGAGGTGGTCAGCTGTCCCATTCTCTCTGCAAATGATGTCTGGCTCTAAAGAGGGAAACCAAACCATTGCCAAGGGTCAAGTCAGTAGGTTAATTTTAGGTACCTCAGTGGTGAGTCAAAGGGTGATCAGAACACTGGTGAAGTGTTAGCCTGAGGGTTCCATTTGCACAGAGCTTGAGAAGGCAGGCTGTGCCCCTTCATTGGATTGTCTAGGGTCCTGGGCCATCAAGCTGATCTTCTACTGCTGTGAAAAACATGGAGCCTTAGGAGCTTCTACTTCCAAAATGAAAGAGCAAAGATATGAGCGATCCAAGCTGGCAGTGGAGTAGGTGGTACTCCCGGGACCAAATTGGAATTACAACTAAATTGTACAGCAATCAACCTGAATAACCAGCTACGTACTAGCTGAACAGAAGTCATAACTAAGGATTTGAGAAGCCACATTGAAACTGGTAGGAAGGGTGAGACACAAAAAGTCCTGGCCTCAAACCCGCATGCAACGGTTGAGAATACAGAATGGTACATCAGCTACAGAGGTTCCCCCAAGAAGTAAGGGGTCTCAATTTCACAATGGGCTTCGCAGCCTGGAGCACCAGTGCTGGGAAGAGGGGTCCACGTAACATATGGCTGTGAAAACTGCAGGGATTTCATCCTCGAGGGGGACACCAGAGACTGCTAGAAACTCAGGCACTCTCTTAAAGGGCCAGCACAGAAAATCTTGTTTGCAACCACTTGCCCTGGGCTCCAGCAAAAGTCAGCAGCTCAGAGTGGACTGGAGTCATACAGGAAGAAACTGGGCTATGTGGCTTTGGGGAGACAACTGAAGGGACTGCCATTAGAGTCCCTGTGCTGAGTCCTTCTTTCACACCTGCCACAGATGATTCTTTCCTGAGTAAGGACTCCCTTCCATGCACCATCAGCCTGGGAAGATACACCAACCCCACCCTCCCTGATTCCCTGTGGACTCATCCTGCCAAACTTACTGTGCACTCTATGGAGGAATCAGCTAGCTATGGACAGCCTGGGCCCCATGGGGCAGTCTTTGTTAGAACACTCTCAAGAGGTCCAGGCAGGCTCAAGGAGACAAAAGGGAGAGACTGTGTTTGGGACTCTAGAGAGAAGGCCATTTCTCCCCTCATACACTCCAACCAATGCACATGTCCTGTGCAGAGCCCTTCCTCCACACAGCCGTATCTTAATGTGTTTTAGCCTGATAAACTCTGCTGGCCTCACCCAGAAGACTCTCTGAGGATCTTGACTCACCACAAGGTCCACAGGCCCCCAGATGGGTGGCGACGTGGTGGATTAGTGTACCACGAGGTGTTTGTTCAGTGGCCTTAGGACCAGTACTGACACCAAGCTTGAATATGGTCAACCTGGTGACAACCCCTCTCCCTTACCTGGTGACTCACTAAAACCTACCTCACACAACTTATGCATCACCAAAGCTTTTTCAGTGACTGAGCTTAATAGGCAGCTGGAAAGTGGAGGTGAATTGTGGGATTTCTTGGGCCTTTTAATGTCTTCCACAGGCTCAATACTGGTGGAGGTCAGCCTTGCTATACACCTTGCCCACCCCCACCCCTCCCCCCACACACAGTCCCAGCAGAGGCAGCCACGAACTGAGGATCACTTTGTAGCTGCTAACAGATAGCCCAAGGCTGATCACAGGCAGTGTCTGATACTGACCTGCACTGAAGTCACTCCCAAAGTAATCCAGAACGAATGTAGCTGGGGGAGAGCTTCAGAACACATCAAACAACCACCCAATTAGCTTCACAAGTGAACACCTAAAGGGACATCTCAGCAGGCACCATATACTGCTGGTGTGAATTTGACTTCATGGGATCAATCCCCACACAGGAGCCCTGCACTGCAGTCAGGGTAAATCTTCACATTCTGCCACCCCGATGGTCAACCCCACGGACGAGACAAGAGCAATCAAGACTCAACTACAATAAGAGAGCTCAAATAGTTCACACAATGAACATTCCCAGAACACCTATCTGAGGGGATCGTGGAAACTCTGCAACTGGACCCCATAGGACACCTACAACACAGAACTACTCTAAAGACTAAGAGACATAACAGATCTACTTAATATGCAGAGACAATTACAGAGAGACAGCGAAAATGGAGGAGACAGAGCAACATGCCCCAAATGAAAACACAGGAAATCTCCAGAAAAAAAAGAACTAAACAAAATGGACACAAGCAATCTACCCAATACAGAGTTCAAAACAATGGTTATAATAATGCAGAAAGAACTTAAGGGAGAGAATGAAGTTAGTGAGAACTTAAATAAAGAGGCAGTAAGTATAAACTTAGACCTAGAAAATACAAAAAGAACCAGTTAAAAATGCAGAATACGATATCTGAAATGAAGAATACTCTACAAGCAATTAATAACAGATTAGCTGAAGCAGAGGATCAAATCAGCAATTTGGAAGAACAAGGCAACATAAAACACCAATCAGAAAAGCAAAAGGAAAAAAAATAATGAAAAAAAAGTTGTTTATTTCAAAAGAACAAACTGACAGTAACCAGAGGGAAGCGGGGAGAGGGATAATGGGGGGAAAATAGGGGGAGGCTCATCAAGGAACATGAATAAAGGACATGACAAGGCCTAAAGGGTAGGTTCGAGGGTGGGAAGCAGGGATGGGTGGAGTAGAGGGATGTGGTGGGGCAAAAATGGAGACAACTGTACTTGAACACCAATAGTATATATATATATATATTGAGTTGGAAGATGGTGGCAAAGTAGGTAGAAGCTTAACCCACTTGCTCGTGCACCCAGCTGGGACCCCTAGCTGATCTTCTGAGGAACCGAGTGAGCAGCAAAGAGAATCCCAGCTTATATGAAGTTTGGAAATCAAAGATTTCAGAGGACATTAAAAAGCTTCAGGGCCCTGTGGCTGGGACTGCAGGGCACAGCTGCAGTCCCAGTCCTTGCTGCCCTAGGAGTTTTGGAGGAGAGCCAGGACAGCGATTCTAATGTTGCAGCCCCCTCCTCTCCCAGAGCAGGGAAACCACTTCCACCTAGGAGAGACCTGGATGCTTGAAGTGGCTGGGGGGATAAAGACACTGTGGGAGACACACAACAGAGGACATTCCCCAGCTTGGACTATGGTCACTGGCTCAACTGTACCAGAGAAATCGGGGAGCAGGGAGACACCTGGAGACGGGAGAAGAGTTGGGCCGTGACTGACCATGACCCAGGGAGTTGGGACTGGTCAGAGAGTTGGGCTGTGTAAAAACCCAGCACTTGTTAAAAACAACATCCTGAAACCAAGGGAAACACTAAAAAAAAAAAAAAAAAAAAAAAAAAAATGTGTGCAGCTGCTGTGCAAGGACCCCTCCCTTGCAGTAGCCTAGCCAGCGAAGAGGAAGGAGGAGGGGAACAGAAGAGGTCAGCAGGGGCTCAGGGAATTAGCAGTCCCCAGAGAGACTTAATTTAATATGGGAACTAAACTGCCTGGAAGGGGCTTTGAGAATGCACAGTATCCAGGCCAGCAAAGGGGGAGGAGGAGAAGAACAGGTTGCTCCTAATCAGTGCACCTCACAGGTGGCACGACGTGGTCGATTAAAGGTGCTGGCCTGGCATAGTTGAAAGGTGGGAGCCATAGCACTCAGAAGGCTTGGGCTGGAGGCTGGGAATGTGACTAATGCAGGCCAGACCTAGCCCCTATCCTTGCAAAACTACAGGAAAGAAAAAAAAGTGAAGCCTAGCCCTCTTTGCATGCAGTGGCCAGGAAGACCAGCAGAACTGTCTTGCAGGGTTTAAAGTCAGCAGGAGGCTTTTTTTTTCCCCCAAGTGTAAGACAATAAGACCGGAAGCTGTCAGAGGACCAAAGAATCAAAGACAGAACCAGAGAAAAATCAGAAGGCTAACACGAACTGGGAAACTGAAACAAATTTCACTTTGCTACCCTACAGAACTTGCATTCTATTTTTTATTTTAATTTAATTTTATTATTTTAATTTTTTTCTCTTCTTTCTGTTTAGTATTCTTCCTTTTGTTTGTTTAATTACATTGTTTGACTGTTTTTTTGTTCTCCCTTTCACAGTGTATCTTAATTCTTCTTCTCTCACTTCACTCATATTCCAATAATACACTACCCTTGTCTTTTACTTTTGATTCTTACTCAGATCATATATTTCTTCTGATATTATTGTTATTTCTCTATTACTGTGAATAATTGTTGTTCCATATTATTGTAAATACTACACAGCAACCCTACCTGGTCTTGGCCCATTTCACTGTCATCCAGAGCTTTATTATTGTTATGCTTAACTTTATTCTCTCACACACTACCCCTCATTTCTGTCCCTTACTCTCACTATATTTCACCATCTAACCTCACACAAGTGCTAGTGCTCTATTTTCTGGATTCAGCTTACAATCTTTGTCCCCTCTAATAAGAGTCTTAGTTCTCTTTCACCTTGCTAGTTGGGCAAAATATCGCAGTTATCGCTATACTTCTCCAAAGGATCTCCTATCTGTTTTCTACTTGTTGGTACTTTAAATCTACTAGAATATTCTCCCACTGACCTTTTTGTTCTATGTGTCTGTTCTCATGCCAGTACCAGGCTGTTTTGATTACAGTGGCCTTATAATACAGTTTGTTATCAGGTAATGTGATCCCTCCTACTTTGTTCTTCTTTCTCAAGCTTATTGCACGTATTCAGGGTCATTTATGGTTCCATATAAAGTTTTGGAGTGTTTCTTCAATATCTGTGAAATACGCCATTGGTACTTTAATAAGAATTGCATTGAATCTATAAATTGCTTCGAGTAGTATGGACATTTTGATGATGTTAATTCTTCGCATCCATGAATATGGTATATGCTTCCATATATTTGTGTCTTCCTTAATTTTTTTCTTCAGTGTTGTGTAGTTTTCTCCATACAGGACTTTTACCTACTTGTTCAGGTTTATTCCTAGGTGTTTTATTTTTCTTGTTGCTATATCAAGTGTGATTTTTTTTCCTGATTTCTCTTTCTGATATTTCATTGTTGTTGTTCAAAAATGCCTTTGATTTCTGCATATTGACTTTGTATCCTGCCATTTTGCCAAATTCATTTATTAGGCTGAGTATTTTTTTTTTTTGGTGGAGTCTATAGGGTTTCTGTGTACACTACCATGTCTTCTGCAAACAATGAGAGTTTTGCTTCCTCCTTTCCACTTTGGATGCCTCTTATTTCTTTTTCTTCTCTCATCACTGTGGCTAGGACTTCCAGTACTATGTTGAATAGAAGTGGTGGAAGCAGACATCCTTGTCTTGTTCCTGTTCTTAGTAGGAAAGATTTTAGTTTTTTTTTCCCATTGAGTATGATGTTGACTGTAGGTCTCTTGTATATGGCCTTTATATGTTGAGGAATGCTCTCTCTATTCCCACTTTGCTGAGTGTTTTCATCATAAAATGGGTGCTGTACCCTATCAAATGCTTTCTCCACATCTATTGATGTGATCATGTGATTTTTGTCTTTCCTTTTTTTTTATGTGATGTATTATGTTTATTGATTTTTGAGTATTGAACCACCCTTGCATCCCTGGAATGAATCCCACTTGATCATGGTGTATGACCTTTTGAGTGTATCGCTGGATGTGGTTTTCCAATATTTTGTTGAGGATTTTGTGTCTATGTTTATCAGGCCTGCAGTTTTCTTTCTTTGTGGTGTCTCTCTCTGGTTTGGGGGTTAGGATGATGCTGGCTTCATAAAAAGGAGTCTGGGAATCTTTGCTCTTCTTTGCTCTTCTTTTGGAATAGTCTGAGAAGGACAGGGGTTAGCTGTTCCTTAAATGTCATGTAAAGTTCTCCTGTGAAATCATCCAGCCCAGGGCTTTTGTGTGCCAGGAGTTTTTTTAATTACTGTTTGATTTTACTAGCTGTTATTGGTCTGTTCCAGCTTTCTGTTTCTTCATTCAGTTTTGGAAGATTATGTTTTTTCTAGAAATTTGTCCATTCCACCCAAGTTTTCAAATTCCTTGGCATATAGTTTTTTGTTTTTTGTTTTTTTTTTGTAGTAACTTCTTGCAATCATTTGTATCTCTGTGGTACCTGTGTAATCTCTCCTCTTTAATTTCTGATTTTATTTATTTGCGTCCATTCTCTTTTTTTTCTTGATGAGTCTGTTTAAAGTCTTGCCAATTTTGTTCATCTTTTCAAAGAACCACCTCTTGGATTTGTTGATCTTCTGAATTGTCCTTTTAGCCTCTATGGCATTTAATTGTGCTCTGATCTTGATCATTTCCTTCCTTCTACTTGCTCTAAAGAACCTGAACAGACACTTCTCCAAGGAGGACATACAGAGGGCCCAGAGATGTATGAAAGGATACTCCACATCACTAGCCATCAGAGAGATGCAAATTAAAACCACAATGAGATAGCAGTTCATGCTGATCAGAATGGCCATCAGAACCAAACCAACAAACAGATGCAGGCAAGGTTGGGGAGAAAAGGGAACCCTAGCACTGTTGGTGGGAATGCAGACCTGTGCAGCCACTGTGGAAAACAGTATGGAATTTCCTCGAAAATCTAAAAATGGAACTGCTTTTCAATCCAGTGGTCCCACTGCTGGTTCTATACTCTATGAATCCTGAAACATCAATTCTAAGGAATCTATGTACCCCACTGTTCACAGCAGCACAAGTAACAATAGTCAAGTGCTGGAAGCAACCTAAATGCCCTTCTGTAAATGAGTGGATCAAAAAACTCTGGTACATTTACACCATGGAATATGACACTGCAGAAAGAAATAAATAGCTACTACACTTCAGGACAGGATGGGTGGAACTTCAAAGCATTATGCTAAGTGAAATAAACCAGGCGGTGAAAGATAAATACCATGTGATCTGACCTATAAGTGGACCCTAATGAACAAAACAAGCAAGCAAACTACCACCAGAGACATTGAAGTGAAGAACAGACTGACATTAACGATAGGAGAGGAGGGGTAGGATAATGGGGGAAAAGGGTAGTGTCATCAATCATTGTGTTTAAAGGACACTAGGGCAAAGCCCAAGAAGGTAGTATGGTTGGTGGGAAGTTGGGATAGGTGGGGCTGGTGGGAATAGTGGGGTGAAAATAGAGACAACTGTACTTGAACAAAAATAATAAATAAATAAATAAGTAAATAGAATTAAAAATTAAATTAATAAAATTACATACAAATATTGAATCATTATGCTGTACACATGAAACCAGTAAAATGTTATGTCCCTGTTACCTCAATGAAAATTAAAGAAAAATTTTAAACCTGAAAAAACATTGAGAAAAGGATATAAAATAGGAATACTTATTAAATATTTATCATGTATTATGCATTGAGCTAAGCACAGAAATACAATGACACATTTAAAAATTACAAATATTCCGCATTTTGTGATCTTACCTTTATAGTTATGGAAAGAAACGTTAACCAAGTAAATAAATTAATATGAATTTAGAATTATTCTGTTGGCAGTATGAGTAAAACAAATGAGCCCTCTGAAAAGATATCAAAAGAAAACGGAGCATTGATGGATTGGGTCAAATTCCTTCCCTGGGTGGAATCCTTGATGGAGGCCATAAAACAAGGGGAGTCAGCTCCACAAAAAGTTGGGGGGACCATCCATTCTTCAGGTCAAAGGAACAATTCCTGCTATTAATAGGATACGTTTTTCTCTCATTTAGTTTCCTCTTGATTTCTATGTTGGCAATATTGATGCTTCAGTTTTGCTTTTTCCAGTACTTACATAATATATGTTTATGTATGCAATTATAAAATCCAATAACTTATGCATCAATATTTTAATATAATTTTTTGATATTATAAAATATTCTTGGATTTTCTTACCTGTTTGCCTCCATTAAAAATATTATGTTGTATTTGTAGTATGAGAATTTAATCCTGTCTCATTTGTAATAATGTTTTATAATTTTGGACTCATTCCCAACTTTTTCTAGATGTTTTTAGGTATTATCCTTTAGTTTTCAGCTTTGCTGGTCTTTCTACTGAGTTTTATATCAAGACATTATTTATTTTTTGTCCTTAGCTCTGATAGGACACAGTCTAATTTCTGTGTTAATCCACAGGATTATTTTTCATCTCTCCAAGGATACTAATTCTGATATTATCCACCCTTCCAGTTTTATTTAGGTGTAACTAATGAATAAAAAGTGTATATTTTTAAGGTGTAAAATATGATGTTTAAATATACATATGCATGTGAAATGTTCACTGCATAGGACTGATTAATACACCTATCACCTCATGCAGTTACTATTTTATTTTATGACAACAATTAACATCTACTTTCAGTAAATTTTTGGTATACAATACAGTATTACTAAGTATAGTTACCATGCTATGCAGCAGATTCCCAGGACTTGTCCATCCTGCATCACTGACACTTGGCACTCTTTGACCAACATTTTTTAAGTTTTGTGTTTCTGGAATTACCTATATTTCCTGAAGTGTACTGGTCCACTTAGTGTGTCTCTTTAAGGCAGTTGGTTTTCCTGAAAACGGGGTGACCATTTAGCATTCACACTTTTAAAGAGATTTCTAGATTGCAGATCCTGGGTAGTGGTTGTACATGAGTGCACTGGTTGTGACACAAGATTTCAGTTTCTCCTGCTTAGGTTTTTATTCTGCCCTCACCTTGGGGTTCATTCTTCCTTGTCAGGAGGGTGATGTGTAAGAGAGGCAGGTGAGCTGGGGTCCCTCGCATTGTGGTAAAGGAATGCATTAGGAGATGTTAATGCTATTTCATGTAGATAGTTATTTTCCTTACCTGAATCTATGATGACAGGGAGATGTTCCCAGGTTACTTTCAAGGTACTTTGTCTCAGTGCCCTAATGGAATCCTCCCTCATGGTATTTCCCCTTGACCCACAGTCATAAATTTCTTGGAGTTTCTGATCATCTGATGGGAAGATTTTCTGTTTGATGCTTTTAAACCTTTGCATTATTTTTATGGTTTTTCAGTTATTCCCATGGGATCTGGGAGGAGAAGAGATTAATATAAGACTCATTTTGCCAATACAGTCAGAAATCTACATGTAGGTAGACTTTACTGGGTGATACTATTGTACCTTCCCTTTCCACTTTGCTGGCCACAACAGGAGGACTAAGGCAAAAATTCTTGAGCTAGAATTAAAAAAAATAAAGATTAAAGAATGTAGATTTAAGAGTTTTCTGGTTTTAATTTATCTTTCATATGGGGTGTTTCAGGATTCCTACTCAAATAAAATTCATGAAAAGTTGTCTCTTTTCCAAACATTTCACCAAGTCAGTTCTGATGATGAACAGTGTTGTCTCCTTTGTGAAAGTGTTTAAACAGGGGTTTTGGGGGTGTTTGAGGTAGTAGGGGACAGTTGTTTATAGGCAGATAAGAATAAAAGCTAATATAAAGGTAAACCCCTAGTTTTATAAAATATAACAGAGGGAGAAGTGAATTGGGAAGTTGTGAAGGTGTTAGCTTCTGTGACAATGGCATGGAGGCAAGAAAGTGTAGATCTGATTTGAAGGAAAAGAGTCTTACATGACTGAATCATGTAGAGGTGTTAGGAGATGCTGTTAAGCAAACTGAGCAGGTGGATCCAGGTGTTTAAGAGCTTTACTTGCTGACATAGTTGGATACAATTTTACAGGCAATGGAAAATCACATAAGCTTTTAGGAAAGCAGGAAGCATTATTGGAGAGGTACATTAGGTGTCATGGAGAATAGACATTGGCTATTTTGGACAAATGTATGAATGTACCTCAGGGGCAAGGACAGTGCTGGGGGCCTGCAATACTCAAACAAGCTGACTGACAGGAGGGATTCCATTACTTGTCAGGAGTCTCATAACTGGGCTTAGGTTGACAGATGACTTCAGGGAAAGATGGGCTTTAGCATGAATGAGTCTGGTCAGGATCCAAGCAAAAAGAGCCCACTTGTTCACATGTAGATGTATGCTGAATGAAAGGAGGTCAGGATAAAGAACTGTGTTGGGGAGCCAGGGACACTGTTGGGAAGGTAGTCAGTGGGGAGAATTACAACTCTGGTGTCATAATGATTCAGGGCCCAGAATAATGGCAATGAATATATTCTGTCTAGAGGCACAGGTGGAATTGACTAGAATGGAAAAGAGAGGAGGAGGGTCACACTTAGGGAAAAGATTGTGAACTGAATTGAGCGTATGTAGAATTTGAGGTGCTCATGCCACACCCATGAAGGATGTTCAGTAGACAAGCAAGAGCATCAAGTTCAGCACTGGAAATAGGACTCTGAAAAGAAGGCAGGAACTAGGTCATTGTCTGAGACATAGTTATGGCACTGAAGGGAATCAGTAAGATTTTTCAGACTGAAACAAAGAAAGCAAATAAAGGAAAATCCCAGTTAAAGAGAGTACAATAAAGGTCTACTTCATCCTTGAAATATTTCTTTACCTATAATAGGCATTTGTTTCATGTGCAATGAGAATTCCAACATTTTACTATTAGTAGTGTTTAAAATAAATGACTCAGGAATTTGGCCCAATATGAGAACTACCAAATGGGCAAGCCTTATTGCCTACCTTTCTGAATTTCTCATAGTACAACTGGGCCATTCACTTTATGTATTCCCTCCTTTCTGGATTAGACCTATTTTCTAAAGGAAAACAATCCATTTATCATGTTTTCAGTTTTATGTGCCAACGATCTATTACTTTATTTCTCTATTCTCTTTCCCACAACTAATATTTTTTTTTTTACTATCTGGAACTAAAAACAACATTTAGGACATCAAAGCTCAAGTTAGAGCTGTCAGCGGGAGGAAGAGAAGTAAACAATTCACCCATTTTCTTGGAAGGACATGTAGCCTAAATAGTGACTTTATGTTGTATTCACTTTTCAAATAGCCGTATTGGCCTTATATTTCATATTGCACTGTAAATCTCTTTACCATATAAAAAATTAAAGAACACATTTCTTCTCCTTGGCTCCATGTGTTTGAAGGCCATGAGTGGACAAGCGTACAGGTGCCAGTGGAAGATGACTTTTCTGGGTATCAGGTTTGGTCCTCAGAGATTAAGAATATTTCATGAGGTGAGTAATAAACTTGGATTCTGCTGTGTTTAATTAAGGTAACTTTTTCTACTTAGCTCCAGGTATGGTTATGAGATTCAATTTTATCATGTCTAAAAGAACACACCCTTCCAAATATGTGAGTCACTGATATGGAATGTTGCCACAGATCTGCCTGTGATTAGCGTCTTTCTCCTAGAAGGAGAATAGCTTTTGCAGAAACAAGTTCTAGTCCTGCTCCTGTGGAGTTTTCTATTGAATGGGATCATTTAAAAGGTGGTGGAGTCCCACTGCATAGGTATCAGATGGCAAAGAAATAGCAGAGAAAGGTAATGGATTGAGCTGGTAAAGTGGAAAGATGTTGAATGGTATTTTCTTGTCAGGTATAGCGTCAGTAAATAAAGGCTTTGATCACCTAGAAAGACCAAGTTTTCATGTTCCTGTTTGTTTGTGCAAATTAACTGATAAATGTTAAAAGAAAATTATGTAATACCTCCTTACCAGTCCCTGAAAGGACTTTGAAAACAACAGTACTATCACAAACCAAACATTGAAAATCCTAGGACAAAAGACAGCTGATAGCCAGCCATGTCATTAATTTCTGAATTGCTCCATAAATTCCTTGTTCCAGAATCCAATAAATGTTTGACCACATGCCAAAAAAGTAAATGCATCCTATCAAAGGGAGACCCATTCCCCTTTTGAAGAATTCAGGTGGTTGACCCAGTACACTGATGTGGGAATGCAGGCTGGTGCTTTTACACAATGGAATACTACAAAGTAGAAAGAAAGAAGGAACTCTTACCCTTCATGACAGCATGAATGGAACTGGAGAGTATTATGCTAAGTGAAATAAAGCAGGCAGTGAAAGACAAATACCACATGATCTCTTCTATAAGTGGAACCTAATCAACAAAATGAATAAGTGAGAAAAGCAGAATAAGAGATGTGGAAATAAAGACCAAACTGACAGTGACCAGAGGTAGGAGAGAGGGGATAATGGGTGAAAGAAGGGGAAGGGTCAAGTCAAGGAACATGTATAAAGACCTGATGGACAAAGACAATGGGGTGAGGATTGAATGCAGGAGGTCAGAGGGGTGAGTGGAACAGGGGAAAGTAATGGGGGAAAATGGGGATAATTGTAATTGAACAATAAGAAAAGCTGTAAAAAATAAATAAATTAAAAGGCAAGACAGAAAGAAAAAACAGTTTAAAAGAAAAAATAATAATTCAGGTCATTGAAAATGTTTTAATTATGTTATTGGGACAAGTTTATTTTTTCTGAGTCTTTCTTCCTTTGTTTTGGTTCATTTTTGTTTAATTTTATTCCTGTTTGTTTTAGATTTATTTTATTTCACTTTACCTCACTCTTTTATTATTTTATTTTATTTTTTTTACAAATTCTGCCTCAGGTTTACTTATACAGTTAGCACAAGAGGACATTGGCCACATTCTGACAATAGCCCAGGGATCACATTAGTTCTTCTGTGCTCACATCAATAAACAGAAGCCTGCACTCTAGAATTTTTATGGGATTATGGGCACCTTTGGAAGGCTGAGCCTGAGCTATCATCTAAGCTCTAGCTGCAACCACAGTGTGGGCCTTGATTTGCCCTTTGGTTATGGACTTTGGCCAGCATAGCCTGGGACCATAGGAAATGTGGCATGAGCACATTTTCTAAACTTGGGGTGAATGAAACAGGCAAGTTAACTGAGCCTGTGGCTGTTCCCCTTTGAAATCTTGAACTTGACCTCCTTGGACTTTACAAGGCATCTGATAACCTTGGCACATACATCTATGACCTTGTGTTCTCAGCCTGCATCTTCTTCAGGCCCTTCTTGTAGTGCTTCTTTGCAAGTGCATGTTCCTCAGAAGCTTAGGGTCCACCTCTTTAAGACACTTCTATGCTTGTGATAGGGGTTTCTTGATGCCATTTCTTTGCTATTTTTAGGATTGTTTGTATATGGCATGGTTCTTGGACTTGGCCATATTTGTACAGAACCTGTAGCTCTCAAAATGCCTAGGACTCAACTTTTAGTTAATTCTTTTAAAAGAACATACAATCAACAAAATGTCTCTTATTAAAGTCAATTATCTCTTGGGCTCTAGGGATCCAAAGTGATGAATACATGTTTTCTCTTCAAGAAGATTATAATTGAGAGGAGAAAGGGAGAAAACCCAAAATTCCCCAAGGTTATGGTCACATTTTATACATTTGTAGTTTTAGTGATTGCAGAACATCTGGCACAAAGTAGGCACCCAGATATTTTTGGAAGATGTGGTAAACAGAAGAAGTACATAGCTCTTCTAGGATTATTATGTCCAATTCCAAATTATGAGTCTGTCTGTGTCACTTCAGATGGCAATTAAAGCTCTAGCTCCTCTTTCTTGCTCTCCCAGCTGGCTCACAACATCCAAGTTTTGTAAGATATTACTGCTCCATCTTGATAGGTTATCACTGTGCATTTGTCTGTGGAGTGTCTGCCTGAGGATCCCATACTCCATAGTCTGATTCCAGTTAGCCTGGCCTAGACAGATACTGTAGGGGACATTTGAATGCTTAAGCACAATTGCAACAGATACTGCCACTTTCACATGTTCACCCCACAAATCTAGGGAAAATTAGAAGTAGTCTACTGAACTTGGTCTGGCAAGGGAGATAATACAGATATGCAAAGAACCCAAAACAATTGTTATGAAAAAGGAGTGGTGCAAATTGGCAGTTAAAAACTTATGGGACACAATGAAGCAGTCCTGAGATGGATGTTCATAGAGATACAAAAGGAACATTTCAAATGAGCAACCTAACCCTACATCTACAAGAACTGGAAGAAAAACAAACAAAGCCAAGAGCAAGTAAAAGATGGAAATAACCAAAATCACAACAGAATTGAATGGCATAGAGAATAAAAGAACAATTAAGGATCAATAAATCCAGGAGCTTGTTCTTTGAAAAGACAAACAGTATCAACAACCATTTAAGCAGGCCCATCAAGAAAAAAAAAGAAAGAAGACCCAAATAAACACAATCAGAAATGAAAGAGGAGAAATTATAAATGATACCACAGAAATACAAAGGATTGTAAGAAATTACTATGAAGAATATATGTCAAGAAATTTGAAAACCTAGGGAAAATGGGAAAATTTCTAGGAAAACATAATCTTCCAAAACTGAATCAAGAAGTAGAAAGCCTGAACAGACCAACAAAGCTGGTGAAGTTGAAGCAGTAATAAAAAAACTCCTGGCACACAAAAGTCTGAACTAAATGGTTTCACAGGAGAATTTTACAAAACATTAAAGGAAGAACTAAATGCTATCCTTCTCAGGTTATTAAAAAAAAAAAAGAAAAGAAAAGTGGAGACTCCCAAACTTTTTATGAAGCCACCATCATCCTAATCCCAAAACCACATAAAGATACCATATAAAGAAAGAAAACTACAGGCCAATATTGCCGATTAATATACATGATAAAATCCCCAACAAGACATTGGCAAACCACATGCAGAAATACATTAAAAAGGTCATACACCCTGATCATGTGGCACTCATTCCAGGGATGCAAGGATGGTACAATAACCACCAATCAACAAACCTAATACATCACATAAATAAAAGGAAAGACAAAATTTACATAATCATATCAATGTATGGAGGAAAAGCATTTGATAAGGCACAGCACACTTTATGATAAAAACACTCAGCAAACTGGGAATAGAGGGAGCTAACCTCAACATAATAAAAGCCATATATGAGAAACCTCTAGCCAACATCATACTCAATGACAAAAACTAAACACTTTCCCACTAAGATCAGGAAAAAGACAAGGATGTCTGCTTTCACCACTTTTATTATACATAGCATTGGAAGTCCTTGCCACAGTGATGAGAGAAGAAAAAGAAATAAAAGGTATCCAAATTGGAAAGGAGGAAGTAAAATTATCATTGTTTACAGATGACATAATAGTGCACATAGAAAATTTTATAGACTCCAACAAAAACTACTTTATCTAATAAGTGAGTTTGATAAAACAGTAGGATACAAAGTTAATATTCAGAAATCACAGGCACCTTTGTATACCAACAATGAAATATCAATAACAGAAATCAGGAAAAAATCCCATTGATATAGCAACAAGAAAAATAAAATACCTAGGAATAAACCTAACCAAGGAGGTAAAAGACCTGTATGTAGAAAACTACACATCACTGAAGAAAGAAATTAAGGAAGACACAAAAAAAATGAAAGCATGTATCATGTTCATGGATTGTAAGAATTGACATAATCAAAATGTCCATACTACCCAAAGCAATTTATAGATTCACTGCAATTCCTATTGAAATACCAGCGACATATTTCACAGACATAGAACAAACATTTCAAAATTTATATGGAACCATAAATGACCCTGAATATCTACAGCAATTTTGAGAAAGAAGAATGAAGTAGGAGGGATCAAAGTACCTGTCATCAAACTATATTATATGCCCATAGTAATCAATACAATATTGTACTGGCATAGATCAATGAAACTGAATTGAGAGCCCAGAAATAAACCCAAGTATCTATGGTCAGTTAACATTCAACAAACAGGGTAGAAGAATAAAATGGAGTAACAGTAGCCTCTTCAACAAATGGTGTGAGACATCTGGACAGCTACATGCAAAACAATGGAACTCAATAACCAAATTATACCATATACAAAAATAAACTCAACAAGGATAAAACACTTAAATATGAGTTGTGACACCATAAAAGTCCTAAGAGAGATACAATTTAAACCACAATGAGATACCACTTCACACCTGTGAGAATGGCTATCATAACCAAATCAACAAACAAGTGATAGAGAGGTTTGGAGAAAAGTGAACCCTGGTACACTGTTGATGGGAATGCAGATTGGTGCAGCCACTGTGGAAAACACTATGGAGTTTCCTCAGAAATCTAAAAGTGAAACTGCCTTTGACTCAACAATTTCACTGCTGGGAATATGCCCTAAGAATCCTAAAACACCAATTCAAAAGAACCTATGCATACCAAAGTTCATAGCTGCACAATTTATATTAGCCAAGTGTTGGAAACAACCTAAGTGCCTATCAGTAAATAAGTTGATCAAATAACTATGCTACATTTACACAATGGGATGCTATGCAACAGAAAGAAAGAAGAAGCTCATACCCTTCATGACAGCAGGGGTGGAACTGGAGAGCATTATGCTAAGTGAAATAAGCCAAACAGTGAAAGACAAATACCATATGATCTCACTTGTAAGCAGGACTTAATCAATAAAACAAACAAACAAACAAACAAAATATGACCAGAGACATTGAAATAAAGAACAATGTGATAGTAACCAGAGGGGAGGGTGGCAAGGGGTAATGGTGGAAAAGAGTGGGAGGACCATCAAGGAACATGTAGAAAGGACACATGGACCTACCAAAGGGTGTAAGTTTGAATGTGGGAGGTGGGAACTGGTGAGGCAGAGGGACACAGTGTGGTGAAAATGGAGACAACTGTTCTTGAACCACAACAAAAATTTTAAAAAAGAATGCAATGCAGTTGAAAAGAAAGGAAAATAAAAAATTCTTTTTTGTGGAAGCAAATACAAAAAAAAAGGTAGAAGAAAGAAAAGCTATAGCAGTATAGCCATCATTTCTTGTTAGGGAACAACCTCAGGTTGTTTGAACTCCACTTAGCATTGCACAGAGACTAACAACTCACCTGGTCAGGAATGGGCCCAGACCAAGATTCAGAGAGGTGGATTGGTTAAAGAGAATGTGGATGACGAAGATGATTCTTCCCCTTTCCAGGACTCACTGTAGAAATCAACAGTAAGGAATCTTAACTGTCAACCCAGAAACAGCATGACCATGGAAGCATATCAGAACAGCTGTTCAGAGCCAGGGCTTTGGGACCAACTTAACCTGTGTGCCAGCTTGTGTGCCTTAGGCACATAACTGAAAATAGCAATCTTTTCATCTAAGGCAGATAAGAGAAGATTGTGACCCCTAAGGATGTTGTGAAGATTAAATGAATTAGTATGGGGATATGCAATAGTTAAATTCTCAGCACAGAGCAACTAATTTAGAAAAAAATTGTGAGAAAATAGTATGTGTTTTCTTCTTCAGTCACACTATGTTCCAGATGTCTTAAGACCAGGCAGAAATTTAAGTTAGAGCCATGGTTTTTCAAATGGCTGTACAGACCACAATGCTGTATTATCTCAGTTATAGCACCAGGAAATTCCCATCATTGTAATGAATCACAGCATGTATGCACATGATGCAGGTCCCTGGACTGTGCTCAGTGAACAAATTCCAGACACTGCAATATCCTAATGTTATGGTGTACATAGCACTCAAAACTCTAGCCTGGTTACACAACACAGGATATGATGAAATCAGATTGTTTATGGAATATTTCCCCTAAATGATAAGGTATTTCATTTGGCTTTTGCCCCCTTGTGTAGCAATTTCTTCCAAAGCAAACAGTAAAAGATTTTAAATGAGGCTGGAAAACTAAATCTTGTCTTAGTATAAGAATTGTTAAAGCCATCTGCTAGAATATCATAGATCTGTAATATAAAACATGCAGAGCTGTGTGCTCAAAATAATTTAATGATAAAATAGCGTTTCCTGGATGTGAAGAGAAACATTTCTGCTTGGCCACTGGAACTTTCTGGAGAAAGGCACTGTATATATGCAGTGTAATAATAGTTATTTTGAATTTCAAAGAGGAAACAGTTATGGATTTTGCCAAACAAACACTGGAGATATCAACATTATTTGCAGATGATTTTGAAAGGTTTTGTTAAAATAATTGTGACAGAAATTGAGAAACAAGAGTATTGCCTTGAATAAAAGAGAATTAAATTTTGCTATTTGTGTTTTATTTTGAATACATGTAATAAATGAAGACATTTCTGTACTATGAGAGCAAAACTCAAAGTAGCAATGTGATGGATGGGACTCTTCAGTCAAGTCAGGCAGAACACACTGCATGTGTCCATGTGATAAGGACTACATTTTTCTGGAAAGAATCTGCATGTAGGTTTTACACACACACACACACACACACACACACACTTTTCCCTGTCTGAACTTTTCCAGAACTGTTGGGGTCCACCCTGCCTGGTCTCAAAAAGCTGTAACCCTCTGTGGCTAAGGCTGAGTGAGAGACCTCTGGACCAGAAACCACTAAGGAGACAAGCTTATCTCCCTGCAGGGAGCACTGTTTTTGCTCCTTGACTGGCCCCCAATGCTTGATCAGTTAGCAAATGATGGGTAAGATTCCCCAAGGGGGGGATAATCTAAGACAGGCATGATCACGTGGAGACCCTAGGGAAGGACTTCGGGGGCTGTGGAAATGAGGCTGTGATCAACATCGATCCCTGCCCCCTTGGCTTTGACAAAGCCTGAGTCCTTGTTCTGGCTGTGAGAAATCCAAGTCTCCCAGTTGCCTTTGTCTCCTCTGCCTGACTTAGGCCTGTGGAAATAAGAGGGGTGGTGCAGTCCAGACCAGAGTCGGTGGACTCCGGGGGTAATTACACCTGAGGCATAGGATATGCAAGATCCTGTGAGACCTACTTGCTGAGGATGCTCTTCAATATGCAGTCATGGGCAGGCAACTAAACTAGCCTTGTAGCTTTTTAAGTGATAAAACCCCAAACTCAGAGTGAGCTCTGTAAACTCTTTGAAAGATACCTAATCATTTGATCTTCCTTGCCAGACTATAATCCACAAACTATCCATACCCCTACACAATACTGCCTAATAAAAAGCCTACTCAGGAGGCGACTCGGCACACTCTCCACTAGAGAGAGTGGCCATGCCATTCCTATTCCTCCACAGGACTCAGTAGTCTATATGTATGTTTTCTCGTATCATGAACAGCTGCAGCATTCACGGTGACTGCTGGCCAGTGGCTGCTTCACAGAACCATTGTCTACTTAGCTCTGCAAAACATGTTCTAATATTGCTCCATTCATTGGCTCTAATTTTGAGCTTATTCTATTCTTATATTAATTGATGCTTATTTTCTTAGCTTTCATTTTTACACAAAATGATAATCAGTGAACATACAGGGCTTTAAACATGACATAGTCCCATATTTAAAGAACAGCTTATGCCACATATGTATGACTGCTTTTTAGTCATTAAAAGCTTAAATGCAAACTTTTAGTTCTTTTAAACATAGATCCATACAAATATTAACAAAATCAGTTGTGTGCATTAACCAATAATTTTCATATAACTTAAATGGGTCTATTAGTTGAATAAAAAAAAACCCTTTAAAATTATATTAGGTATGTATTAACCTCAAGAAAGATAATCTAAGTAAGCAAAGGTAATCAAGGATCTCATTTGGGGTAAGATGGCAGATGACTGCATGGAGGCCATACTTCTCTCTATCCAGGACTAATCTGGAATTACAAAGAAATTGTGGAGAAATCACCCAGAACAAAGAAATGAACAATAGCAAGAGAAAAGACTGATAACCATGGACAGACAGAAGAATCAGAACAGCACAACCTGGCTGCACCAGCACAATGGCATATGAGACATGGTGTGCAGTGTGACCCTCAGTCAACCAGCTGAATGGAAGGACCCACCAAAATGATCCAACAGTCAGAACCCAATTACATCCAGAAAGACAACATAAAAGGCATAAAGGTCATTCTAAGAACATCAAGTTCAGGGGATCAAGGAGTGCACCACTGAATTTCACAGTTCTCCTACCTTAGAAGTTCATATCACAAACTCAAGGAGACAAAACAGATCAATTTAAGAAGCAGAAGCAAATAAGAAGAGTTCACAAAAAATGGGGAGACAAAGGAAGAATCCCCAATTGCAAGGAAAGAAGCAGTTTTTAGAAAGAGTGCTAAGTGAAGTAGAGGCAAGTCAAATATCAGATAGTGACTTTAAAACAATGGTGATAAGGAAGCTTACTGAGCTCAGTGAGAATTATCAAAAATTTACAGGGTAATTATGAGGAACTTACTGCAAAATATATCGAAATGAAAATGGACATAGAATTTATCAAGAAGCATCAATAGGAGATGAAAAACAATTACAGAATTGAAAAACACAGTGGAAGGGATCAAAAGCAGGCTAGATGAAGCAGAGGACCAAATCAGTGAGCTGGAGGACAAGGTAGAAATAAACTACCAAAAAGAGCAAGAAAAGGAAAAAGAAGCCTCAAAAAGGATGTTAAGGGAGTTAAGGGAATTGCAGGACAATATAAAACTAAATAATATCCATGTAATAGGGATACCAGAAGGAGAAGAAGAGGAGTGAAGGAAAGAAAATCTGTTTGAAAAAGGAATGATGGAAACTTCCATAATATGATGAGAGAAAAACTCATACAAGTCCAGGAAGCACAGAGGGTCTTAATGAAGAACCTAAAGAGACCCACTCCGAAACACATAATTAAAACCAAAAAATTCCAAGACAAACAGAGAATCCTAAAGGCACCAAGGGAGAAACAGGAAATAATATACAAGAGAGCCCCAATAAGTCTAGGAGCAGACTTCTCAACAGAAACACTGAAAAGCCAGGATAGCATACCAAGAAATGTTCCAAGTAATGAAAAACAAAAGTCTGCAACCAAGACTACTCTATCCAGCAAGGATCTCAATTAAAATAAAAGGCAAAATAAAGAGTTTCCCACACAAAAGGAGGCTGAAAATATACAGCTCCACTGAACCAGCAATGCATGATATGCTAAAGGGAATGCTACAGGAAAAGGAAGAAAAAGAATGAGAGAGAGAGGAACACAGTTACAAAGGGGAAAAATGAATAAATACCTACAAATAACAACTTTAAATGTTATTGAATTAAATACTCCAATCAAAAGACATAGGGTAGCTGAATGGATAAGAAAACATGACCCACATATTTTCTGCCTATAAGAGACCCTCTTCAGGAAAAAATAATGTCCTACACAGACTGAAAGTGAAGGGCTGGAAACAAATATTCCAAGAAAATGGACAGGAAAAAAATGCTGTGGTAGCAATACTAATATCAGACAAAATAGACTTCATAACAAAGGCCATAAAGAGAGTCCCAAAAAGGCATTTCATAAAACTCAGGGGGAGAATCCATAAAGAAGACATAAACATTATGAATATATATGCACTGAACATAGGAAAACCCAAATACATAAGGAAAAGTTTGGAGGACTTCAATAATGATATAGACAGAAACACATTTATACTAGAGGATTTTAACATCCCACTGTAAAAAATGGACAGAACCTCCAAACAAAAAATGAACAAGGGTATTACAGCATTGAACACTGCTCTAGATCTAATGGATTTAATTAATATATGTAGAACTTTTCATCCCAAAGAAGGAAAATGCACACTCTTTTCAAGTGCACATGGAACATTTTCAAAGATAGACCACATGATATAACACAAAACAAACCTCAATGAATTCAAGAGATTTGAAATCACATCAAGCATTTTCTCAGACTACAAGTGACTGAAACTAGAAACCAACCTAAAGGAAAAAAAATAAAAAACACTCAAATTCATGGAGATTGAATAGCATGCTATTAAACAATGAATGAGTTAATAATGAGATCAGGAAGGAAATCACAAGTTTCTGGAAACAAATGAAAATAAACACATAACTGTCCAAAACTTATGGGACACAGCCAAGGCAATCCTGAGAGGGAAGTTCATAGCAGTATAGGCTAACCCAAAAAAGATATAAATATTTCAAATAAACAACCTAACCATATATCTACAAGAACTGGAGGAAAAACAACAAAGAATACCCAGGGTAAGTAGAAGGATAAAAGTAACCAAGATCAGAGCAGAATTAAACAACATAGAGACTAAAACAACAACCCAAAGGATCAGTAAATACAGGAGCTGGTTCTTTGAAAAGATAAACAAAATAACAGCCTTTAAGCAGATTCATCAAGAAAAAAAGAGAGAGGACTGAAATAAACAAAATGAAAAATGAAAGAGGAGAGATTACAACTGATACCAGAAGAATACAAAGGAGTGTAAGAAATTACTACAAACGACTCTATGATAAGAAATTTGAAAACCAGGGTGAAATGGACAAATTTCTAAAAAATACAATCTCCCAAAACTGAATGAGGAAAAGGAGAAAGACTAAATTGATCAGTAACAAGTGATGAAATCAAAGCAGTAATCAAAAAAACTCTCAGCACACAAAACCATGGACCCAATTGTTTCTCAAGAGAATTTTAAAATAATTTTAAGGAAGAACTAAATGCTTCCTTTCACAGAGTATTCCAAAGAATCTATGAAGTGGGAAGACCCAAAATTCTCTTTATTAAGCCACCATCATCCTAATTCCAAAACCAGATAAAGACACCACAAAGAAAGAAAACTATAGGCCAATATCACTGATGAACATAGACACTAAAATCCTCAAAAAAATATTGGCAAACCACATCTGGTAACACATTGAAAAGATCATACACCATGACCTAGTGAGGTTCATTCCAGAGATGCAAGGGTGGTACAATAATTAGAAATCAATAAATGTAATATGTCACATAAACAAAACGAAATACAAAATCACATGATCATATCGAGAGATGTGGAAAAAACATTTGATAAGATACAGCACCCACTTATGATAAAAACACTCAGTAAAGTGGAAGTAGAGGGAGCTTTCCCCAACATGATAAAGGCCATATACAACACCTGCAGTGAACATCATACTCAATGGACAGAAACTAAAAGCTTTCCCACTAACATCAGGAAAAAAACAAGGATGTCCACTTTTACCACTTCTATTCAACAGAGTATTGGGAGCCCTAGACACAGTAATTAGACAAGAAAAAGTAATAAAAGGCATCTAAATTGGACCTGAGGAAGGAAAACTGTCAATGTTTGCAGATGATATGATAGTTTACATAGAAAACCCTATAGATTCCACCAAAAAAACTACTCAGCCTAATAATTGAATTTGTCAAAACAGCAGGGTTCAAAGTCATTATTTGGAAATCAAGCATTTATTTTTATTTATTTTTATTTTAATCATTGTTCAAGTACAGTTTTCTCCCCCCTACTCCCATTCCAGCCCACCCAACCAACCCTCCCCCCTTCCCCCCCATTACCTCCCACCCCTAGTTTTTGTCCATGTGTCCTCCAAATTTGTTCCTGTAAACCCTACCCATTCCCCCCTGAAATTCCCTCTTCTCTCCCCTCTGGTCACTGTCAGACTATCCCCTATTTCAGTGTCTTTGGTTATATTTTGCTAGTTTTTTTTTTTTGTTTGTTTGTTTAGATTCCTGTTAATGGTGATATCATGTGGTATTTGTCTTTCACTGGCTGGCTTGTTTCGCTTAGCATAAGGCTTTCCAGCTCCATCCATGCTGTTTCAAAGGGTAGGAGCTCCTTCTTTCATTCTGCTGCATAGAATTCCATTGTGTAAATGTACCATAGTTTTTTGATCCATTCATTTACTGAGGGGCATCTAGGTTGCTTCCAGCACCTAGCTATTGTAAATTGTGCTGCCATGAACATTGGGATGCATAGGTTCTTTTGAATTGGTGTTTTAGTATTCTTAGGATAGAGTCCCAGCAGTGGAATTGCCAGGTCAAAAGGCAGATCCATTTTTAGTTTTCTGAGGAAGTTCCAAACTGCTTTCCATAGTGGTTGTACCAGTCTGCAGTCCCACCAACAGTGCACTAGGGACCCCCTTTCTCCACACCCTCTCCAACACTTGTTGTTTGTTGCTTTGCTTGTGATGGCCATTCTGACTGGTGTGAAGTGGTATCTCATTGTGGTTTCAATCTGCATCTCTCTGATGGCTAGCGATATTGAGCATCATTTCATGTGTCTTTGGGTTTTCTGTATGTCCTCCTTGGAGAAGTGTCTGTTCAAGTCCTTTGCACATTTTTTAATTGGGTTACTTGACTTCTTAGAGTGGAGTCGTGTAAGTTCTTTATATATTTTGGAGATTAAACCCTCGTCTGAGGTATCATTGGCAAATATGTTTTCCCATACAGTTGGTTCTCTTTTTATTTTGGTACTGTTTTCTTTAGCTGTGGAAAAACTTTTAATTTTGATGAGGTCCCATTTGTTTATTCTTTCTTTTATGTCCCTTGCTCTAGGAGACAAGCCAGTAAAAAAGTTTCTGCGTGAAATATCTGAGATTTTCCTACCTACATTTGCTTCTAGGACTTTAATGGTGTCAGGCTTTATATTTAAGTCTTTTATCCACCTTGAATCTATTTTTGTATAAGGTGTAAGTTGGTGCTCGAGTTTCATTTTTTTGCATGTAGCTGTCCAGTTATCCCAACACCATTTGTGGAAGAGGCTATTTTTACTCCATTTTATGTTGCTGCTTCCTTTGTCAAATATTAATTGACCATAGAGACTTGGGTTTATTTCTGGGCTCTCTGTTCTGTTCCATTGGTCCATGTGCCTGTTTTTATGCCAGTACCAGGCAATTTTGATTACAGTGGCCTTGTAGTATAGTTTAGTGTTGGGTATTGTGATCCCTCCTACTTTACTCTTCTTTCTCAAAATTGCAGCAGCTATTCGGGGTTGTTTATGGTTCCATATAAATTGTTGAAGTGTTTGTTCTATGTCTGTGAAATATGCCATTGGTACTTTAATAGGTATTGCATTGAATGTGTAAATTGCTTTTGGTAGTATGGACATTTTGATGATATTAATTCTTCCAATCCATGAACATGGTATATGTTTCCATTTGTTTGTGTCTTCCTTGATTTCTCTCCTCAGTGTTATGTAGTTTTCTGAATACAGGTCTTTTACCTCCTTGGTTAGGTTTATTCCTAGGTATTTTATTTTTCTTTTTGCTATTTCAAATGGGAATTTTTCTTGATTTCTGCTTCTGCTGTTTCATTGTTGGTGTACAGAAATGCCTTTGAATTCTGTATATTGACTTTGTATCCCGCTGTTTTGCCAAATTCATTTATTAGGTCAAGCAGTTTTTTGGTGGAGTCTATAGGATTTTCTATGTACACTATCATGTCATCTGCAAACAGTGACAGTTTTGTTTCCTCCTTTCTGATTTGGATGCCTTTTATTTCTTTTTGTCTGATTGCTGTGGCTAGAACTTCCAGTACTATATTGAATAGAAGTGGTGAAAGTGGACATCCTTGTCTTGTTCCTGTTCTTAGTGGAAAAGATTTTAATTTTTGCCCATTGAGTATAATGTTGGCTGTAGGTTTCTCATATATGGCCTTTATTATGTTGAGGAATGCTCCCTCTATTCCCACTTTACTGAGTGTTTTTATCATAAATGGGTGCTGTACCTTATCAAATGCTTTTTCTGCATCTATTGATATGATCATGTGGTGTTTGTCTTTGCGTTGTTTATGTGATGTATAACATTTACTGATTTGTGTACATTGTACCATCCTTGCATACCTGGAATGAATCCCACTTGGTCATGGTGTATGATCTCCTTAATGTACTGTTGGATGCGGTTTGCCATTATCTTGTTGAGGATTTTAGCGTCAATGTTCATCAGCAATATTGGCCTGTAGTTTTCTTTCTTTCTTGTGTCTTTATCTGGTTTTGGAATTAAGATGATGTTGGCCTCATAAAAAGAGTTTGGGAGTCTTCCATCTTTTTGGATTTTTTGAAATAGTGTGTGAAGGATAGGTGTTAGTTCTTCCTTAAATGCTTTGTAGAATTCTCCTGTGAAACCCTCTGGTCCAGGGCTTTTGTGTGTTGGGAGTTTTTTGATTACTGCTTCAATTTCTTTTGCTGTTATTGGTTTGTTCAGGCTTTCTGCTTCCATTTTATTGAGTTTTGGAAGATTATATTTTTCTAGAAATTTGTCCATTTCATCTAGGTTTTCAAATTTCTTGGCATACAGCTCTTTGTATTTCTGTGGTGTCAGTTGTAATCTCTCCTCTTTCATTTCTGATTGTGTTTATTTGGGTTTTCTCTCTTTTTTTTCTTGATGAGTCTGCTTAAAGGCTTGTCGATTTTGTTTATCTTTTCAAAGAACCAACTCTTGGATTCATTGATCTTTAGAATTGTGCTTTTAGTCTCTATGTCATTTAATTCTGCTCTGATCTTGGTTATTTCCTTAATTCTGCTTGCTCTGGGCTGTCTTTGTTGTTGTTCCTCGAGTTCTTGTAGACATAGGGTTAGGTTGTTTGTTTGAAATGTTTCTAACTTTTTTAGGTGGGCCTGTATCACTATGAACTTTCCTCTCAGGACTGCCTTGGCTGTGTCCCATAAGTTTTGGGTTGTTGTGAGTTCATTTTCATTTGTTTCCAAAAACCTTTTGATTTCTTCCCTAATATCATTCTTGACCCATTCATTGTTTAATAGCATGCTGTTTAGTCTCCATGAATTTGAGTGTTTTGGGTTTTTTTCCTTGGGGTTGCTTTCTAGTTTCAGTCCCTTGTGATCCGAGAAATTGCTTGGTATGATTTCAATTTTTTTGAAATTGTTGAGGCTTGTTTTGTGTCCTATCATGTGGTCAATCTTTGAAAATGTTCCATGTACATTTGAAAAAAATGTGTATTTAGCTTCTTTGGGATGGAGGGTTCTGTAAATATCAGTAAAGCCCATTTTGTCTAGGGTATTGTTCAATGCCACAATATCTTTTTTGATATTTTGTTTGGAAGATCTGTCCATTTTTGACAGTGGGGTGTTAAAATCCCCCACAGTAATTGTGTTGCTGTCCATATCTTTCTTGAAGTCCTCTAAGATTTTCTTTATGTATTTGGGTGCTCCTATGTTGGGTGCATATATATTTACAATATTTATGTCTTCTTGGTGAATTCTTCCCTTGAGTATTATGAAATGACCTTCTGGGTCTCTCTTTATCATCCTTCTTTGGAAGTCTATTTTGTCAGATATGAGTATTGCTACCCTGGCTTTTTTTTCCTGCCCATTTTCTTGGAAAATTTGTTTCCAGCCCTTCACTTTCAACCTGTGCAGATCTTTTATCCTGAGGTGGGTCTCTTGTAGACAGCATATGTGTGGGTCATGTTTCTTATCCAATCAGCTATTCCATGTCTTTTGATTGGAGCGTTTAATCCATTTACGTTTAAGGTTATTATTGATAGGTAGTTATTCATTGCCTTTTATGTACGTGTGATCCTCTCTCATTTTCTCTTTTCCTTTCTTTCCTTAAAGCAGTCCCTTTAGCATCTCTTGCAGAGCTGGTTTAGTGGAGGTGTATTCTTTTAGACTTCTTTTGTCTGAGAAGCTTCTTATTTGGCCTTCTATCTTAATTGAGAGCCTTGCTGGGTAAAGTAGTCGTGTTTGCAGGCCTCTAGTTCTCATTACTTGGATTGTTTCTTGCCATTCTCTTCTGGCTTGGAGTGTTTCCATTGAGAAGTCAGCTGTTAGCCTTATTGGGGCCCCCTTGTATGTTACTTCCTGTTTCTCCCTTGCTGCCTTTACGATTCTCTCTTTGTCTTGAAATTTTGCCATTTTAATTATGATGTGTCTTGAGGTGGGCCTCTTTGGGTTCCTCTTGATTGGGACTCTCTGTGTTTTCTGGATTTGTGTGACTTTTTGTCTTATCAAATTAGGGAAGTTTTCCATCATCACTTGTTCAACTAGGTTTTCTATCCCTTGTTCTTCTTCTTCTCCTTCTGGTATCCCTATTATAGGGATATTATTACGTTTCATATTGTCTTGCATTTCTCTCAATCCCTCTTCATTTTTCCAGTGCGCCCATCCGCTGGGATGCAGACAGGCTGGAGCTACTGATCACTTTAGGAGAATTCCCCAAACAGTGTCTGTGTCTATTCACTCCTTCCTCTTGAGAAATTCCTCCTCTTCAAGCCCACCGCTCCCCACAGTGGCCTGGCTTCTCCCACCGCCAAAGCTCCAGCCAGTCCGGTGACCGTGGGAGTCCGGGTCCGCTGCGCAACTGGGCCCCTCCGGTGTCTTCCACCGCCTCCAAAGGCGCTCACCACCCCTGTGTGTTTGCCAGCACCTGGATTCCTCCCAGAGCTGCTCATACCTTGCTCAGCCCTTTCTCGGCTGGGGAAGGAGCAGTTGACCTGGCTCTCTCGCAAGAACCCTATCGTAAACCCAGCAGCGGCCCAGGCCTGGGGCTGCAGCCCCGGGCCCACACGCTTGTCCTGGGACCCTACCTTGTTGCAGCACTCCCCTTATGATCTGTTCTTTGTTCTCCCAGCTCTGCCACAATCCTTGGTCCTCTGTTTTCAAAAATGCTGAAATATGTTGGTTGCTTGCCTTTCTACTCCATAGATTGGTCAGGATTTTCTCCCCTGAGCAGAGGAAAGCCGAATCTGCTCCTTCCTACTCCGACACCATCTTAGATCCAGAAACCAAAAGCATTTTTATACACCAACAACAAAAGATCAGAGTCAGAAATCAGGGGGAAAATCTCATTTGCTATAGCAACAAGAAAAATAAAATACCTAGGAATAAGCATAACCAAGGAGATAAAAGACCTTATACTCAGAAAACTATACAAAATTGAAGAAATAAATTAAGGAAGACATAAATAAATGGAAGCATATACTGTTTTCATGGATTGGAAGATTTAACAACATCATGTCTATACTACCCAAATCAATTTATAGATTCAATGCAATCCCTATTAAAATGCCAATGACATATTTCACAGATATAGAACAAACATTTCAAAAATGTATATGGAACCATAAATGACCCAAAATAGATGCAGCAATTTTGATAGAGAAGAACAAAGTAGGTTGGCTCATCATACCTGACATAAAACTCCATTACAAGGCCACTGTAATCAGAACAGTATGGTACTGGCATAAGAATAGACACATAGATCAATGGAACAGAATTGAGAGCCCAGAAAGAAACCCAAGTCTCTATGGTCAATTAATATTTGAGAAAGCAGGCAGAACCATCAAATAGAGTAAAAATAGCCTATTCAACAAATGGTATGGGGAGATCTGGGTAGCTACATACAAAAACATGACTCTACCACCCACCATACTAAAAAATAAATTCAAGGTGGATAAAAGACTTAAATGTATGTGGTGACATCTTAAAAGTCCTAGAGGAGATCATTAGCAGCAAAATCACAGATATCCCACACAACAATATTTTCATTCACTGATATGTCTATTTGAACAAGAGACATAAGGGAAAGAATAAATGGGGCTCCACCACAATGAAAAGCTTTTGGAAGTCTAAAGAAAACATCAGCAAAATGAAAGAGGAGTCAACTGTATGGAAAAATATATTTACAAATGATATCTTGGACAAAGGGTTGATCTCCAAAACATATAAAGAACTCTCAGGACTCCACTCCAAGACAAGCAGCCCAAATTTAAAATATCTGGTAATAATCATGTAAAGTATTCTCAAAATTGTGTGGAGTGTTTACAAAAGCATGAAAATTATGTATGCCTAAGAGGATGTCTTGGGTATATGCATGTACATGCTGAAAGAATGAAGAGAGGGTGAGGGAGTGCTGATGTACATGCTGAAGGAATGAAGACAGGGTGAAGGAGTGTCCCTCTTTTGCCGAAAGGACCTGATTAGTCACTTCACACAGGAGGACATATAGAGAGCACAGAGACATAGGAAAGGATGCTCAGCATCACTAGCCATCAGAGAGATTCAAATTTAAACCAGAACGATATACCACTTAACACCAGTGAGAATGGTCATCATCACCAAATAAACAAACAAGAAGTGCTGCTGAGGTTGTGGAGAAAATGGTTCCCTAGTACACTATTGGAGGGAATGCAGGCTGGTGCAGCCACTATGGAAAACAGTATAGAATTTCCTCAGAAATCTAAAAATGAAAGTGCCTTTTGACCTGGCAATTCCAGTGCTGGATTATACCCCAAGAATCCTACAACACCAAGTCAAAAGAATCTATGCACCCCAAAGTTCATAGTAGCACAATTTACAATAGCCAAGTGTTGTAAGCATCAAAAGTCCCATCAGTAAATGAGGGTGATCAAAAACTGGTGTATTTACACAACAGAATACTATGCAGCAGAAAGAAAGAAGGAACTCTTACCCTTTGCAACAGCCGGGATGGAAATGGAGAACATTATGCTAAGTGAAATAAGCCAAGCAGTGCAAGACAAATACCATATGATATCACCAATATTTGCAACCTAATTAACAAAACAAACTAGCAAGCAAAATCTAACCAAAAACATGAAATAAAGAACAAACTGCTTAAGTAACTTATTTAATATACATGGACTTAAGGATTATTTGTGCATCATAATTACTTATATAATGCTTTGGAATTTTCTCTTTTTTAAGTTTATGGTAAACATTTATTTTTTCAAAGCACTTTCACTTAGAGCATACTTTTTCACATGGTGACAGTTATGTGAGCTACAATGTCTTAATATCCTAATTTATACCCATGAGGAAACTGATGAATAGTTAAACTGAATATCCAAGAGCCCTGCCTCTGATTCCATTTATGTGTCTGTCACAATGAATAGTGATTCTCAGCTTAAGTTGCCTATTAGAGTACTTGGAGTATTAAAAATCATAATGCCTATGCTACACACCAGGCCAAATAACTAGAACTCCTGGGGTGGGACCAGGATGAAGGATTCCAATGTGCAACTCCTGTTGAGACCCAATCATCTAGATTATGGCTCCACAGCCTCTGGGCCATGGATCAATCTGGATCTGTTAGGAATTGGGCTTCATAGCAGGAGGTGAACTTGAATGTAATGCCCTTGAATAATCCCCAAATAATCCCCTCCACCTCAGTCCATAGAAGAATTACCTTCCACAAAGCTGGTACCTGGTGCCAAAAACGTTGGGGACTGCTGGTCCAGATCAAGCACTTCCCTTTTGAAAATATTCATTGATTTTTTAATTCATACCTGATGCCACTCTTTGAGCCAAATTGGAAATGTACACTGAGGACGACAACTCAGAACTTCATCTGAGATTTTATTGTCAAAATATTTTCTCTAGATGTCACCTGATATTTTTTCTTTGATTTGATTTTTATTTCAATGCCAGATATTCTAATTGTCATTCCAAGACAGGAGGGTGGTGTGTAGTCAGGAGGCTCTGTTTCTTTCATGAAAGTTAACATCAGTATTTCCTTTCCTAGAGATGAGTCAATGCCTCATGTTTCTGGCAATATTGTAGCACTTCATTCAAAATTATTTGGATAAGTCACAGAGTTTCCTCAAAACTCACTATTGAAATCAGCTTGTAGAATCATTCATTGTGATTAACATTGCTCTTCCTTAATACACTTCACACATGAATTATAGGCTCTATCAGATGGACTTCCCAGTCTGCTGTTCTGTCTTTGGAACCATGTCTCCAGGGACCAGGAGCTTTAGATCTTCAAGCTGTGGTTTCCATGAAGGTGTGGGTTTTTTTTTCCCACTGTAGCTGGCCTTTAACTGCACTCAAAACAGAACCAGTGCTCTAGAAGAAGAGACTTCAGGCAACTGCCTTCCACATAGACTCACTTTCTTCTGGGAAAATGTAGGTGGAGGCAAACTGGGTAGTTGTCCCTCAGTTCATGGGTTCTCAGCCATTTGTAAATGTCCCTCCTATGGCTATTAACACAGGAGGTCAATACTGCAGCAATCTAAAGGTCTTGATTAAATTAATCTTCTGGGTAGTTCCAATAAAACATTTTAGGAAATCCAACTCTACCTTTATATTTTTAAAAATAATTAAAGAACACTTCCGGCAAGATGGAGGAATAGGTGGACGTACCGTACCTCCTAGCACAACCAAGATTAGAACAACAATAATTTACAACAATAATTTACAGACAGAATAACGCCCAGAACCGGCAGAGGATTTATCTGAATGGAAGTCGGCAGCCAAGAAGTTGAAGTAGACGCATTCATCTGGACTGGTAGGAGAAGACGAGCTGGGCAGGCACGGGGCTGGCATGGGTCAGCAGAGCGTGGAGGTTGGGGAAAGTTAGGGGCGAAATCGGCGCGACAGCCATCCGGGGCACAAGAACGCAGTGGTGATCCCTGAGTACGCAAGCTGGGGCGGGCAGACCCAGAGGGGTAGCGATTGTGGACCAGGGCAGAACTTGCAGCCCGGGAGCCCAGAGAAGGGTCTGAGCCCAGGAGAACAGATCTACCGCCATTGTTCCCTCCCGTCCCTGCTCCCGCCCCCGCCCCCATATTAACATCACAATCTAGCAACTGGGGTGCCCAGCCCTGGTGAACACCTAAGGCTCCGCCCCCCACCGTAACGAGAGCAACCAGACTGGAAAAAAAAAGGAGAGACAGGGAAAAATATGTTTTCAACAGAGCAGATCAGTCCCCCAGGACTCATCCTTTTGAGTGACCAAGAAATAGCCAATCTATCAGATGCCCAGTTCAAAACACTGGTGATCAGAAAGCTCAAGGAATTGGTTGATTTTGGGCACAATTTAGATGAAAGGATGCAGGTTACCATAAAAGAGATGCAGGAAGATATGTGGAGGAGAGCCAATAGTTAAAGGAAGGAATCTGAGTCTCAAAACAATACAGTGGACCAGAAGGAAGATAGAATCAACCAAGCAGGAAAGCATGATGAAATAAGAATTCAAAAAATCGAGGAAAAGCTTAAGAGCATCCAGGACACCTTTAAACGTTGCAATATCCAAATTATAGGGGTACCAGAATCGGAAGGGGAAAAGCAACAAATTGAGCCTGTATTTAAACAAATAATAAAGGAGAACTTCCCCAATCTGGCAAAGGGAACAGTCTTCCAAGAAATCCAAGAAGCTCAGAGAGCCCCAAAGAAGTTGGACCCAAGAAGAAACACACCAAGGCACATCATAATTACATTAGCCAAGGTAAAAATGAAGGAGAGAATCCTAGAAGCAGCAAAAGATAAGGGGACAGTAACCTACAAAGGAGTGCCCATCAGACTGTCAGCTGATTTCTCCAAAGAGACCTTACAGGCAAGAAGGGGCTGGAAAGAAGTATTCCAAGTCATGAAAGACAAGGACCTGCATCCCAGATTGCTCTATCCAGCAAAGCTCTCATTTAGAATGGAAGGGCAGATAAAGTGCTTCTCAGATATGGTCAAGTTAAAGGAGTTCATCATCACCAAACCCTTATTTTATGAAATGCTAAAGGGACTTATCTAAGAAAAGAAGGTAAAGAAAAGACATGTATAGTAAAAGGACAGCAAACTCACAAATATTAACAACCACACCTAAAGCAAAACCAAAAGAAACTAAGCAAACAATTAGAAGAGGAACAGAACCACAGAAATGGAGGGCACATGGAGGGTTAGCAGCAGGGGGGTGGGAGGAGGAGAAAGGGGGAAAAGGTATAGAGAATAAGTAGCATAGAATGTAGGTTGAAAATAGATAGGGGGAGGGCAAGAATAGCATGGGAAATGTAGAAGCTAAAGAACTCATAAGTATGACACATGGACATGAACTAAAGGGGGGAAACGTGGGTGGGAGGGGTGTACAGGGTGGAGGGGAGAGAAGGGGGGAAATGGGACAACTGTAATAGCATAATCAATAAAATATATATTAAAGAATGATTAAAGAAGATAATTTAGGTGACACAAATGAACTTTATTCAACATTTCATGAAGTGAACAACCTCAGTTTGGAAAACAACAAAATGGAGCTATAGGCAAGAAAATTTTATAGGATGAAAAATAAAGAATAAGGAAGATAAAAATAAATATCTTACAGGCTGGGGCCACATAGACCACCTTGTTTGGAGTGAGAAGGAGTGATGAAATAGGTGTAGAGCCCAGAGTTGGTTTGGTGTTTTGGGATTGGCTAACTGGATAAATATAACATATTTTGGTCAAATGGAGTGTTTACAGGGATACAAAAGTAACCTAAGTTTGAGGAGTGGGTACATCTTGGTCTGAAAATTTATTTCAATGATGTCTTGAATCACACAAGGGCATGTTTTTCATTGTGTATTAGAACTCTGATATTGACCAATGGCTGTATTTACTTAAACTGCCTAACTCTAGTATTGACCAATGGCTGTATTTACTTAAACATGAGGCATTGACTCATTTCCAGGAAAAGAAATACTGATGTTAACTTTCATGACAGAAACAGAGCCTCCTGCCTACACACAACCCTCCTGTCTTGGAATGACACTTAGAATATCTGGCACTGAAATAAAAAGCAAATCAAAGAAGAAATAAACTAAACTGTGTTTAGTGTAGAGATTAAGGTTTTGAGACTCAAGAGATAACATGACTGACGAAAACCATTTTTGTTATTTTCTTCCTTTTATGCACTAAACTGTATCCAGTGAATAAGTAGGTTTTTAATAGGTGAATTACACATATTAGCAAAAATAAATATTTGGTCTTCTAGATCCATTTTAATTTTTTAGTTGCAATGGACTTAAGTGCAAACTTTCACCATGTAGGTGGGATAAAAAGAAAACCAAGCCATGATAG
The DNA here is from genome assembly GCF_004126475.2 of Phyllostomus discolor. Taxonomy (NCBI): domain Eukaryota; kingdom Metazoa; phylum Chordata; class Mammalia; order Chiroptera; family Phyllostomidae; genus Phyllostomus; species Phyllostomus discolor. The sequence continues at coordinate 104,500,195 of NC_040907.2, forward strand.
TAGGGTTGGCACTGAACTTCAAAACTCAGGCCATTGCTGAAAGTTCTGAGTTGGCACTAATAGTGCTTGAGAAAACAATCTGTACCTAACAGCTTCTTTCTGGGCTTTGTTAGGTTGGAGGTCAAAAAGTCTGTGTAGCTTTTTTTCCATAAAATAAAAGCCACATTTTTCATATTCACCAACAACTTTATTGACATGGATATTTTTAGTATGTCATTTATCTCTCACATGGTATGATGTTGATTGTTCTCAATTAACACCTTAAGTAGATTGCTATGAACTTCAACTGGTCTACCAAATCATGGAGCACCATCCAGTGAGAAGTCTCTAGCACAAAACTTTGCAAAACACTTTTGACACATTAGATCAGTCAAAGCACCTTCCCCATACACAGCACAAATCATTTTTTTTTGCATTTCAATTGCATTTTTACCTTTCTTCAAATAACAAACCATAATATGCTGAAGCTGTTGCTTATTTTCGCCCATCTTCAATACTACAATGGTTACACAAAAAGTTTTCATAGTTTTTTTTTAATTCATGCTGACATGGCAGCTGTCACAATACAATCTTACAAAATTGTTTCAAATGAAGTTAAAGACAACTAAGTGCTACTAGAACCATCTGATAGAAAAAACAGTTTTTTTTGTCAGCCTGATACTTTTTGTGAATAAATACCTTCAAGAGGAATTATTGGGATAGAGACATTCATGCATCTCTTGCTTCTTATAAATAAGAAGTGGAATCAGTTTCCAGCCCCACCATCCTTGAAAGGGAACACAGTTTTGATGAGCTATTGTCTTACACAGAGACTATCAGATGTTCTTTAATATATTGTTTTCATAAATAATGTGTAGACTTTAGTGTGCTTTTAAAATATTCACTGATTTTATTACAAGTGAACCTGGCTCTTGTTTTGTCATACACATTGGCCATCCATACACTTTTCCCTCAAACTTTCTGCTCATATCTTTTTGCTCATTTGAACAGAGTATTTTTTCTTACAGATTTGTAAGAGACTTTAAATTTAATGATAAGGCTAAGCATTTTCTGACATGTATTTTACAAACACTTTCCCAATTCATCACATGCTTTTAAGTGTTTTAGTAATAACTTAAAATATACATTATTTCTTAAATTTTACAAGTTGTTATATCTTGATCTTTTCTCTCTTTTAATGGTATATTACTGGAGAGCCTCACACTGTTTTAAAAACCATTGGGTTTTTCTAAATTGGTAATTTTAACTCCTATGATAGGAAGGCTTTTCAAAAAAAAGTCTTGACTCTCTTCACATTGAACATGATGTTGCTTTTGTATTATAAATTCTATACCCTGACATCATCCCTTCTTTGAAGATTTAATTTTGTCATTGAAAATATTACACATATATAGAAGTAGATCAAACCATATACAGAAACCTAATTTATTCACCTTGTAGATTCAATAATTATCATTGCTTAGTCATCCTTATTTCATCTACTCCTTACTAAGTTTTTGCTTTGAAGCAAATTCTTGATATCATATTACTTCAGTTACAAATACTTCAGTATCTATTCCCAACAAGAAATAATTAAAAACACATTTATTGTATTATTTTCATACCTACTACAATAATCATTAATTCTTCAATAGGTATTCACATAAAATTTACATTAAAATTATTGCTCTACATATGCTTTGCTAGATTCAGGATCCTTCATTGCACTTGGATGATGTGTAACTTAGGTCTCTTTTAATATGTGGTAGTTTTCCTTCTCTTTTTCACGAATCTGTTGATGCAACTATGTGACTGTCCTACAGAGTATATTATGTTCTGGATTTAGCTGATTGCCATCTCAGTGAAAAAGTTTGTTTTTTTTAATCTTCCATGCTTTCTATAAACTGGTAGTTATATTCAAGGCTCAATTAAACTCTTTTTTTGTTTGTTTGTTTTTTGGTAAGAGTACTTTATGTAAATCCTATACACTTCCTGTTACATCATACTGGGAAGTAATAATGTCTGTCCATGTCACTTTTAATTGTATTAAGGCTGATTGATGAGTTCAGGTGTTATGTACCTAGGGACCACCAATTGTCTACATTTCCATTGATAATTTTCTCTGGAGTTCAGAGCTGGTGGCTGGCATGTTGGTTAGGAAGTCAGAAACAGTTAGATTCAAATGTTGGTTCTGTAGTCACTGGTTCTGTTTTGGCCAACTGTTCAATCTCTCAGACTTGTCAAGGCCTGCTCAGCTTTGAGGTACATGTTCTGTTAGAGTACTGTTGGAATGGGTTCTTTTCTGTACAGGGTTTTGGTGGAGTTATAGCTGCAATTTACTGCCATTAGTTTAAGCAGATGGAATTTGTTTAGATGACCTTAGAGTTCTTTCTGAGGCTAAGGTGACAGGATGAATTATCAGGCAACTCTTATTGCTGGGTTACTCATGTGTTTAGAGGAAACCTGTGGGCAGAAGAGTTCATCCAGTTGTAATAGTGCAATAAAGATACTAATTCTGCCAGATTTTGGTCCTGTGGACAGAGCTGAGAGGTCTATAAATTCACATTTACTTTTCAAGTCCTGGTTTATAACAGCTTGCCAATGTGTCACCAAGATAAAAATAGATTTATGACTACATTTTAGTAATTAACTTTACTGAATCCAATGCTCAATCATGTCATAGGCAAGACTCCATCTGGTTCTAATCAATGGATGAGGAAGAAACTGTATTTATGCAGGAAAAGCTGCATGGAGAGCTGCAGCTGAGCAACTACCAAAAGGTAACAGTGTGCATGGTGTGCACCACCACCAGGGCCAGTTCAGTAAGGCAGGAAATTCTACAGCTGCCATTCATTCACAAATACAGTTAACACCTATGATGTGGCAGACACTTTTTTAGGTTCTTGGGATATTTTATCTTCATAACTTCAAAATAAAGTTACCTTTCCTCTTGGAGCTATTGTATATTGTAATTTGGTGTTCATGTGTGGGGAGGCAGCCAACAGAAAACTGAGCTAATCCATAAATAATAGAGCAAGTCAGAAACTGATACAAATCATACAAAAGAAATTATAGAGTGGACTAAGGGGGTTTCAGGTGCCCAGGGAAATATGTGGATTGTATTTTGAGGTGGGGTAATCAGTGCAGGCCAGACAGCAATGGCTTCTTCAGACCCCATGTGCTCAGTAACCTATTTGCTCAGCACTGATCTGGGCCCTAAGTGAAACTGTCATGCCCAGGAGATCCACTGCACCCTAAATGGCTGCTTCACATACCCAAATATGGTGCCACCCACCCCTCTGTTACCTGATCTCTGTGTCATGTAGGTGGTCCCAAATCTTCTGCCTCCCACTGAAGTTCTTCTTCAGGCCATGATTTCAAGTTCAGCTCCTTCAGGGGCTTACTGTGCTTTATTTATCCCCTTAAAGGTGTCTTCCTCCCAGGTCAAAAGGGACTAAGAAGCCTCCTGATCTCCATTTTTCAAGGACAATACTGCTTCTCAAGAAGACTCTGCACTGGTAAGTTTTGGGTATTCCTGGAAGAACACTATGTCATTATCTCTACCATCATCTCCATCAGCAACACCATTAGCATTACCATCACCATCATCTTATCCTTCCTAAAACTCTGATCAGGAAGAGTCACATGTAAGCCACACATCAGCCTGGTGAACAGAACTGTTCTGAGTCTGGCCTGGTGGGCTGACCTGGCCAAGACTTTTTTTATCACAACACAACTTTGCATATGCTCTTTAAATAAGAGCCTGTTTTTCTTTCCTTAGAGAGTTTTCGTCAGATGAATCACACCTAATATACTTGCTGGAGCCAGACAGTTGTCTTCCCAGACTGTTTACTGCAGCAAAGACTTTGTCTCTTAGGGATTCTTAGGAAATTACAAGATAGAGAAAAGTGCCATTGTTTTGCTTAAAAAGAAAACTGCAGGCCTGGAAAAAAGCCAATCCTCAGGAGAAAAGAGTTCTTATCTGCTAGCCTGTTCTATTCAGTGTCATGCAGAATAACTTTGGGGCCACTGTAGTGACATGCCTTTGGCACAAGAGAGGCCTGCTTGCAGAAGAAGTGACAGAACACTTTCATCTGCATTATCTGGGAGGTCCTAATCACTGCCCAGTTGGTAGCTGTTGTCACTCCCTTCAGGGGTGTGGTCCACAAACTCAGAGCTGGTGTACAGTGAGAAAATTCTAAAGTGTTCCTTATCTCTTCTTTTGCACTTTTGGCTGATTCTGAGTCAGTCAGATATTGTTTTGTTTGGGTTGTGTGTGTGTGTGTGTATGTGTGTGTATGTTATTTTATTAAATTTAGGGTGACATTGGTTTATTGGGTTGATTTTCAAGTGCACATTTCTATGATACATGATGTGTATATTATTTTGTGTGCCCACCACCCAAGTCAAATAATTTCACAATGTATTTGGCCCCTTTTACCTTTACTTCCCCCACCACCTCCTCCTTTCCTCTGGTAACCACCATTCTATTGTCTGTCTGGGTACATGAGTTTTACTTTTATACCCCATATGTGAATGAAATCATATAGCCTATAGCTTTTTCTGACTGACTCATTTCACTTAGCATAGTATTTTCAAGATCCATCCACATTATTACAAATGGCAGTATTTCATTTTTTCTTATGGCTGAGTAGTATTCCATAGTATATACATACCACATTTTTATCCACTCCTCAATTGAAGGGCACTTTGGTTGTCTTAATGTCTTGGCCATTGTGAATAATGCTGAAGTAAACATAGGGGTGCATATATCTTTGTAAATAAATGTCTTCAAAAAATTTGAGTAGATACCCAGAAGAGGGATTGCTGGGTCATATGGTAAGTGTACTCTTAATGTTTTGAGGGACTGCCATATTGTTTTTGATAGTGGTTGTACAAGTTTACTTTCACACCAGCAGTGAATGATGGTTCCTTTTTCCCTGCAAGCTCTCCAACGCTTGTTATTACCTGTATTGTTGATAATAGCCATTTTAATGGGTGTGAAGTGATATCTCCTTATAGTTTTGACTTGCATTTCCTTAATAGGTAGTAAAGGTGAACATCTTTTCATATATCTGTTGGCCATGTGTATGTCTTGGGTGAGATGTCAGTTCAAGTCCTCTGCCTATTTTTTTAATTAGATTTTTTTTGGTATGGAGTTGTATGAGTTCTTTATATATTTTGGAAATTAACTGCTTGTTGAAGCTGTTTGCAAATATCATATCCCATTTGGTTGGTTGCCTTTTTATGTATTTATCTATGTATTTATTTATTTACTTTTCTGTACAGAACAATTTTAGTTTGATATAGTCCTATTCATTTATATTTGTCTTTACTTTCTTTGACTTTGGGGCCAAAATCATAAAATATTCTCTATTTTTAAGGTCCATAAGTTTAGTACCTATGTTTTCTTCTATGTGCTTTATTGTTTCATATCTTAAATTTAGGTTTTTGATACATTTGAATTAGTTTTTGTACAAAAGGAAAACCTGTGACCTAATTTCATTCTTTTATATGTCACTTTCCAATTCTCCCATCACCATTTAGTGAAAAAACTTTCTTTTCTCTATTGTGTGTTTTTGGCTGTGTTGCCCATATACCTGTGATTTTATTTATGGGCTCTCAATTCTGTTCCATTGGTCTGCATGTCTGTTCTTCTACCAGTACCATGCTGTTTTGATTATCATAGTTATGACATATAGTTTGAAATCAGAAAGTATGATGACTCTAGCTTTATTATTTCTTTCTCAGGATTCCTTTGGCTCTGTGGGGTCTTGTGTATTTCCACACAAATCCAATGATTTTTGTGTTAGATTTATTTAAAACATGACAGTGGGATTTTGATGGAGATTGCATTAAATCTGTATATTGCTTTGGGTAATATGGCCATTTTAATTATGTTGATTATTCCAATCTATGAATACAGAATGTTTTTCCATTTCACTGTGTGTTTTACAATATCTTTTGATAATGCTCTGCAGTTTTCAGTATATAGGTCCTGCATATTTTATATTAAGTTTATTCCTAGGTATCTCGTTCTTTTGGTTACAATTGCAAAAGGAATTTTTTCATTTTTTTATGAAGTTTCATTTTTAATGTATAGGAATGCAATGGATTTTTGTACATTGATTTTGTATTCTGCAACTTTACTGTATTTGCTTATTGTTTCTAATATTTTTAATATTGCATCTTTTTATTTTAGTTATATTTTATTTATTATGCTATTATATTCATCCTGATTTTCCACCCTTTACCCTCCTCTACCCAGTACCCCCCACTCCCTCAGGTAATCCCCCCACCATTGTACATGCTCATGGGTCATGTGTATAACTTCTTTGGCAACTTAATTTCTTATATGGTATTTTACATACCCATGGCTATTTTGTAACTACCTATTTGTACATCTTAATATATCATAAAAAGAAAAAAAGCAACACAAAGTGAGCAGAAGAAAGGCAACATTAAAATTAGAGCAGAATTGAATGAAATAAAGAGCAAAAATACTACACAATGATAATCTTTGAAAAGATTAATAACACCAACAAACTCCTGGCTAGACTTACTACAAAAAAAGCTCATATAAAGAGAACTAAAAAAAAATCAAAATTGGAAATGAAAGAGAAAATGTTACCAGAAGCATCACAGATATACAAAGGATCATACTAGATTACTGTGAAGGACTGTATGTCACCAAATTCAATAACTTAGAAAAAATATATAACCTTCCTAGATTGAATCATGAAGAAATGGAAAATCTAAATAGACCTATAAACAGTGAAGACTTTGAAACAATCATCAAAAACAATTGCTAAAGCCTGGAATCAGATGTCTTCACTAGTGAATTCTACCAAACATTCAAAGAAGACTGATACCTATCCTCAAATTCTTCCAAAATTTTTAAGAAGAGGCAATAATTCCTAATACATTTTATGAGGCTGACATAACCCTGATACCAAAACCCGTCAATGATAACACACACAAAAAGAAAGTGACAAACCCATATTTCTGATTAATATTGAGGCAAAAATCCTAAACAAAATACTAAGCAAATGAAATACAAGAATACATTAAAAAATGATAGATCTTGATCAAGAAGGATTCATTTTAGGGACACAAAGGATGGCTCAATATATGCAAATTGATCAATGTAATACACCACATTAACAAAACAAGGATAAAGATCATATGATCTTATCAATAGATGCAGAAAAAGTATTTGAGAAGATATAATATCCACTTACGATGAAAATACTCAATAAAATGGGTATAAAAAGAAAGTACCTCAACATAATAAAGGCCATATAAAATAGACCCTCAGCCAAAATCATTCTCAATGATGAGAAACTGAAACTTTCTCTCTAAAATCAGAAACAAGACAAGCATTCTCACTCTCACCACTCTCATTTAACATAGTTTTGGGAGTCTTAACCAGAGCAATCAAGCAAGAGAAAGAAATAAAAGCCATTCAAATCAGGAAGGAAGAAGAAAAAGTGTCACTTTTTGCAGATGAGATAATTTTGTATATAGAAAACTCTCTATTTTATTCACTGTGTTTTAATGGATGAGTACTTTACTCTTGAGAAACTGAGAGTCTAAGGATACCTGTAATAGAGGCATAAATGACGCCATCTAGAATTGACTTTCATCTAACAACTTGAATTTAGAGCTTGTAGAGCCAAAGAGGACTAAAAAGTCATTCCTTTGACGCTTATCTGCCTCAGTATTTGAAGGAGTGTGAGGCCAGAAAGGTTGAGGAAGATCCCCTGTCTTCTACCCACATAGGCTTCTCACCCATCCATGCCTGTCTTGGCCATCTGCCCTTGCTCTGATGACAGTATGCACATGGCACATTCTGGCCACCTAAAGCAGAGTCTATTGCTGACATATGAAGCAATGCTCATTATATACCTGATGGAACAAGGGGACAGCTTTGTGTCACAGCTGTACCAGATGGACACTGCTCTCTTATTCAGCTGACTTCCTCCGGCCACCTCCTGGCCTTGTGTGGAAAGCAGGACCAATAAAATGACATTGGCCTGATTAAGATAGCATAAAGTATATAGAACAAAGTGGAGTCTCTATGTCAACTAAAATGAGTGTCAGGCAGCCATGGCAGTTTGGTTCAAGAGGAAATTTACCTAACTCAGGGTAAACACATCTGTCAAGGAGACATATCTGCTCATGTGGTTAGAGCAGACCTGTCTGGCAAGAACCAAATTTAAGATATCTGCACATGTGGTCAGAGTAGTCATGTCTGCAGAGTGGGACAACCCATAGATAAGCTCCTGGGGAAATTACGTACTTGGCACCAGGGGTCCCAAGACATTTATTGAAAATACTTGAAAGGGTGGAGTATACCACCTTCAAGGTATAACTGAAGCAGGCTCTAGACTACCGCTGAGATAGCTGAGCTCCACACACCAGAGTGATGTTCTATGCCACTAATCTCCCTTGGCATGGGCTGTTGGAAGTTCTGCCTTACTGGACTGAGGGTTTTGCCTTCCCTGCTGCCCACCTGGCTCCAGACATCCTTCCTTGCAAGATGCTGACAACTCCCTCGCCCACTGCTGTATCCTGAACCTGCAGACTGAGACTGAAACTCAAATTCATCATCCCTCATTGATTTCTCTGTGTATATGTATTATATTTCTCTTAGATTGTTAGAATGTGAGTAGGATATTAATGTATATGTATGTTCCACTTTGAGTGAAACTGCATTCAATAAAAGATGAGTGAGTAGCATAATTACTGTATGTGACTCTTGTCTATTCCTTAATGCCAGGCTGCTCAGCAGGCAGCTAGCTGAGCAGTTGCCCAGCTGACTTATAGGAAAGACTATATCATCAACATAAGCTCGTGACACCTTGCATAGAAAGGGGTGCTGACAGATTCAGGGGGGAAAGAAAGTGGTGAATGATCCAGGGTTTGGGTTCTGATGGTCTGAGTCAACTCCACTTACCAGTTGTGCATTAGAGAGTTGGTCATTTAACTTAGGTGCTAACTTCCTATGCTTCTTTGTTTTGATTCTGCAGCTTGATTATGGTTCTCTTGGTCTCTTTCTCTTTGTGAAATTTGAGGTAATGTCCAGTGCATTACAGAGTGGCTAATGAACTTCTGCCTGGCATAGAAAGCATGTCATGATTAAGCTTCTTGTAGCCCTGGGGACCTTTCAGTGGTCTCTGCAGCAACCTGCTGCACAAAAACACAGTTGTAGCCAAGGAAGAGGGAACACCCAGGAAGCCAGGAGACCTGAAAGTCCCTGGGGCCCAGATGACTCACCTAGGTGTGCTGAGAATGAGGGCAAGGAGCTCTAATACCACAATGGTGACAGAGCAAAGAAAAACTACCATCTTGTGACATTTGATCTTCTTTTTAATCTCAAATGGTATGTCTGTAGAAACAGGTTATATTCATTACTTTATGAGAAGGAAAATGTTTTACTGATTAATTAGTATGTTGGCTCACTACTGTGATTGTTCTTTTTCTTTTTCCACATATTAGCTATTTCTGTTTATTTACACCTGAGTCATCTTTATTAAAAGCACATTGTAGGACAAAACAAGATAACTGTAAAATTCCCTTTCTGGACTCCACTGAACTTTCAGGCTAGTTATCTTCCTATACTCTCATCACCATTCTCTTCAGATGGTCAATCTGGGTGTGTACCAGATGCTTCTCCTTCTCAACTCCCTCTTCAGCCCTTCCCATCTGTCTTCTGCTCTTACCAACATGCTCTCCCACTCAGAAGAGCTTAGTAGCCACTCTACACCCTGAGACATGAATGCCATAGAGCTGGTAAGGCTGGCCATCCTTCTCTGCAGGACACTCCTGGAAGCCATCTGTCCCTCTCAACTCTATGTACATTCCTTTCCTCCAAGGTTCTGTCTTTTTTAGCTCCTAGTGGTGACTTCAGATATACTTAGCTTGACTCCTCCTGAGTGCCAGTTCTGCAGGTCACAATGCCTAGCAAACATCTTCATGTGACACACTATTAGGACTGAAATTACAACAGCAAACTATGGAATTTAGTACAAGGTTCCTGGCTGTTCTCAGTCCAATCTGCAACATCTCTCTCCTACATCACTGAAATAACCCCATACTGTATGTGTTCCCCTTACTAGCAATCTTTTTCCTATACTGACTTTGGTCATGCAATCTTTTACAAAGCTTCATTATGCTGCTTCCTTGCCTAAATTCTTCAGTGGCTCTGACTTCTTTCCTTTTCTTCAGAAAAGAGTGGAATCCTTAGCTGAATCCACAGCTCTCCCTAGCTGGGTCTCTGACTCTCTTGAGGCTGCTGTCATGATGACTCTATGCTTTTGCCAAGCCACTTTTTGTCCTCCATGCTTCTGCGTGTTACTTTGTTTCCTCCATGAACTTCAGCCCTCTCTTTGGCCCCTTCATGCACACTGTCCTCCACATCTCAGTTCAAGTGTGCTGCCTGAATTATGAAGGGACAGGGCCTTTAGCCCCCTGGTGCATGGAGACATCTCTCCACCTGCAACAGCTGCTGATGTAACATTTGCTTGTGTGAAATGTGATGACTTTGGGAATCATATCTCATTCACCTAAACTACTAAGTAAAATAATACAATTTTATTTTTGCAACATATCTTTGGCATCATCATTTAGTGGTCCTCTGCACAAACTGTTGTGTACTTGATAAACATCCCTATGTATGAGGAAAATTATGCTCAGATGATTTAAGAATCATCTTAGGTAGAAAATCTGGAGGCTTTGGGTTCCAAGCTGGCAGGGCTTGTATCTTTAGGTCTTTGAAGTGTTCTAATTTGATGACAGTTTCTATCTAAGCAAAGTTTTTAAGGGAAAAGGACAGAACAGGGTGATGGTGACTCATCCTGTGGCCCCTCATTTTGCCAGTTTGCACCTAGATGAAGCCTTTCCAAATAAGGTTATCCTCTAGAGGGACATCAGCATTGTCTGGAATGAAAGCAGTATTCCTGTATTTGCACTCAGCAAGTCCCTGGTTCCTTTCTTCTTTGTCTGCCACCTTCTGTATGTCCCTATGGCTTATTTATTATCTAATTCCTCAGCGTTGTGTGGACCCACACACATTTATTTTTTTGTTAGGGCTCTGTTGCCCTCCTATAGATGCACTTACCTTTCTCTCCTGGTGGGAATTCTTCCCTGACCCATCTGCCTTTACCTCTGGGGACAAATATTACCTGGCCCATGAAGATATATAAGGAGATTTGGAGAGCTATCATGTTACATCCTTCATATTTTACCAGCAATAAATTCAGCACTTAGCTCTCAAGTGGACTCTCAACTCCACAAATTATGAGTCTGTCTCCAAGGAGGAAGATTTCATAGTCCCTGAGACTCCCTACAACCTGCTTGTATTTTAAGTGCGTTACCGGGGTTGGACTAAGAAACCAGTGACTTCCAGAATAGAAGAAAGTCATGCTCTGAGAGCTGAGCCCACATACTTCTTGCTCCTTTCTCCCTCCCTGCTGGCTTAGACCTTGCCTCCTTTCAGATTTCTTTTTAAAAATTATATTTCATTGATTATGCTATTATAGTTGTTGTCTCTCTTTTTCCCCCTTTACTCCCCTCCACCCAACACCCCCGACTCCCTCAGGCAATCCCCAACCATTGTTCATGTCCATAGGTCATGTGTATAAGTTCTTTGTCTACTTCATATCCTATACTGTAGTTTACATCTCTATGGCTATTCTGTAACTACCAATGTATACTTATTAATCCCATCACTCCTTCACTAATTGTCCCACACCCTTCCCATCTGGAAACCATCATATTTTAGTCATCATACACTCTCTGTGTCCATGACTATGTCTTTGTTCTTTTTTGCTTAATTTGTTTTTTAGATTCAGTTGTTGATAGATACATACTTATTGCCATTTTATTGTTAATAGTTTTGATCTTTTACAGAGATACAACAGTAGAGTAGATGAAGTAAAAAATCAAATCAATGATTTGAAACATAAGGAAGCAAAACACAACCAATCAGAACAAGAAGAAAAAGAAAAATGAGGCAATGCTTAGAAAATCTTCTCAGTAGATTGCTGAGAAACAGATATTGGGAGTTGCAACCATGATCTGCTCTTGGGCATTCTGAGGATGATTCCATTGTATTAAAAACAATGTATTTTTTCAATCCACTGAGCTACACCCACCAGGACCAATAATGAATTTGTTAAAAGTTGGATTTTGCTTTCTAAATAGTGCTCTTCATGCCTCCGACCACCTGATACATGACAGGAGGAGGGTGCCTTATGCAAATGAATGAACTTCCAAAGAGACTTGTCAAAGGCCTGAGACCATCAACCATCTTTAAAGAGTGGCTGGTGGATGGTGGTGATGGCTTCAGCTCACTCATTTTGTTCGCATGGAGCTTTACTAGAGAGTGACTACTCATCTACATGTGTCTGACATTGTGCAGATCTAGTCAAGGAACACAGCTCACACAGAGAGCTGCTATTTACAGAAACAATCTTAAGAACTTGTGGTCTCTTATTATGCATTCCATGCCCAAAGGCTCAGCCCCATGGAGAACTAAGAGAACACAGGAAGCAGGGCTTGCCATGTGAGGCAGACTGTGCTTCATGTCACAGAAGATGAGGGTTTGGCCAGTGCAGCTAGGAGCCTGCCAATTACCTGATGACCCCACCAGAGACCTGCTGCTGTGTGTACTTGGCTGACCTCTTCTAACTTCCCCATGGGCCACACCCACTTCCAATGAAGTGGACGCCCTTCCTTTACTGGTCTCAGAGTTCAGAGAAGTTCAAGGTTGACTCAGTAGCAGGGTAAAAACACACGTCATTACACAGTGCCACAGAGAAGTGTGGACACTTGGTCTTATTACTAAACAGGCACTGGTTTCCTCACAAGTAACATTCTACTTAAATGGCCCAATCTTTTTACACATAGGTTCTGTGGGGACATTGTGGTTTCCATAAATGACAGGCCAGGAGGACAGGAGAGTGGAATGTGACTTTAACTTATCTCAAAAGAACAGACCAAACACACAATACATAAAAACATGCACTTGTCCAAGGTAGTCCTTTCTGAGATGTTCTTGGACTGTTCAGGCTACCCAGTAACATATGATGCAGTGGCAAGGGAAACAATAGGAAAATCAAGCAATACCAGCTTTCCCCTGCTGCCTGGTATTAAAATTTATTTTTCCAGGACAGTAATTGGAGAACAGGAGTGATAAGGGCTGCCTACGTCTCTCTTTGCTCCACAGTTTCTATATTCAGAGCCTCTGCAGATAAAGTTATTTATTTATTTATTTATTCATTTATTTATTTATTTTTGTATGTTTTTCCCATTACCATTTAGTCCACTTCTACACCCCTCCCTACCTGCCATCACAACATTGATGTCCATGTCCATGAGTCTCTCTTCTAATTTGTTCAGTCTCCATCCCCTAACCTCCTCCCAAAACTAGTTGTCATCTGTTCCCTGTCTAAAAATCTGTCCCCATTTTCCCTTTTAGTTCAGTTTGTTCATTAAATTCCACATATGAGTGAAATCATATGGTATTCGTCTTTCTCTTACTGGCTTATTTCACTGAGCATAATGTTCTCCAGGTCCATCCATACTGTCATAAAGGGTACATTTTTCTTCTTTTTGGCCAAATAATATTCCAGTGTATAAATACCTTATAGTTGTTTACTCTACTCATCTATTGATGGACACATGGGCTGCTTTCATATCTTTGCAATCATAAATACCACTGCAATGAATATAGAGGTGCATGTGTTCTTTTGAATTAATGTTTTAGGTTCATTCAGATATTGAATGATTATAATAATGATATTAGTGTGATTGGTAGGTCAAAAGGCAGATTCATTATTAATTTTTGAGGTATCTCCATACTGCTTTCCACAGTAGCTGCACCAGCCTGCATTCCCACCAACAGAGCAAAAGGGTTTCCCTTTATCCACATCCTCACCAGCACTTTTTTATTGATTTATTGATAGTACTATTATGTCTGCTGTGAAGTGATATGTCACTGTGGTTTTAATTTGCATCTACCTGATTAGTGTTGTTGAGCATCCTTTCATATGTCTATTAGGCATCTATTATGTTCTGTTTAGAAAGTGTCTATTCAGCTCCTTTGCCTATTTTTTTTAATTTTTTTTGTTCTTTGTTGTTTGTTTTCCTTGTCTTGAGATTTTTAAGTTCTTTATAAATTTTGAGTATTAATCCCTTATCAGATGTGATGACCAATATGTTCTTGCATTCTGTGGGCTGTCTTTTTATTTTGTTGATGTTTTCTTTTGTTGTGCAAAATGTAGTCCCCTTCATTTATTTTTTCCTTTTGCTTCCCTTGCCCTGGGGACATATATCCAACAAAAAATTACTATCAGTAATGTCTGAGATTTTGTTGCCTAACTTTTCTTCTATGATTTTTATAGTTTTGAGTCTAATGTTTATGTCTTTGGTCCATTTTCAATTTATTCTTCATTGTGTATAATAAGGTGTTTTAACTTTATTTTTCTGCATGTATCTGTCCAATTTTCCCAACACCATTCAGTGAATAAACTATCTTTAGCCTATTGTATGTGCTTGCTTCCTTTGTTGGCTATTGACTGTAAAGGTGTGGGTTTAGTTCTGGGCTCTCTATTCTGTTCTATTGATCTATGTGTCTGTTTATATGAAAGTACCATGCTGTTTTGATTACTATGGTCTTATAGCACAGTTTGATATTAGTTCCTCCAACTTTATTCTTTCTCAGGATTGCTGTTGCTGCTTTTATGGCTCCATATAAATTTTTCAAATATCTGTTCTAGTTCTGTGAAAATCGTTGGAATATTTTTTCCTTTTTTTAATTTAAATTATTTTATTGTTGTTCAATTATAGTTGTCCGTGTATTCTTCCCACCCCTACCCCCACCCCCTCTAAATCTACCTCCCTCCTTTGCTTCCACCTTTCCCCTTGGTTTTGTGCAAGTGTCCTTTATAGTAGTTCCTGAAAACCCTTCTTCCCACTGTCCCCTCCCCATTCTCTTTGGCTATTGTTAGACTGTTCTTAATTTCAATGACTCTGGTTATATTTTCTTTGCTTTTTTCTTCTGTTGATTATGTTCCAGTTAAAGATGAGATCATATGGTATTTGTCCCTCACCACCTGGCTTATTTCACTTAGCATAATGCTCTCCAGTTCAATCCACACCGTTGCAAAGGGTATAAGCTCCTTCTTTTTCTCTTCTGTGTAGAATTCCATTGTGTGAATGTACCACAGTTTTTTGATCTACTCATTTGCTGATGGGCACTTAGGTTGCTTCCAGCATGTGGCTATTGTAAATTGTGCTGCTATGAACATTAGGGTACACGGGTTCTTTTGGATTGATGTTTCAGGGCTTATAGGGTATAATACTAGCAGCAGAATTGCTGGGTCAGAAGGCAAATCTATTTTTAGTTTTCTGAGGAAATTCCATACTGTTTTGCACAGTGGCTGCACCACTCTGCATTCCCACCAACAGTGCACAAGGGTTCCCTTTTCTCTGCATCCTCTCCAACACTTGTTTGTTGATTTGTTTATGCTGGTCATTCTGACTGGTGTGAGGTGATATTTCATTGTGGTTTAAATTTGCATCTCTTTGATGGCTAGTGATGCTGAGCATCTTTTCACGTGTCTCTGGGCCCTCTCCTTGGAGAGGCGTCCTCCTTTAAGAAGTGTCTGTTCAAGTCTTTTGCCCATTTTATAATTTTTTTGTCTCCCTGAAGTGGAGTCATGTGAGTTCTTTATATATTTTGGAGATCAAGCCCTTGTCCGATGTGTCAGTAACAAATATGTTTTCCCGTACAGTTGCTCTCTTTTCATTTTAATGCTGTTTTCTTTAGCCATGCAGAAAGTTTTTAATTTGATGTGGTCCCATTTGTTTATTCTTTCCTTTATGTCCCTTGCTGTGTGGAATGTCTGAGATTTTCCTGCCAATGTTTTCTTCTAGGACTTTTATGTTGTTATGACTTATGTTTAAGTCTTTCATCCACATTGAATTTATTTTGTGTATGGTATAAGTTGGTGCTTGAGTTTCATTTTTTTGTATGTAGCTGTCCAGATCTCCTAACACCATTTGTTGAAGAGACTGTTTTTACTCCATTTTATGCTTCTTTCTCCTTTGTCAAATATTAATTGACCATAGAGACTAGGGCTTATTTCTTGGCTCTATGTTCAGTTCCATTGGTCTATGTGTATGTTCTTATGCAAGTACCAGGCTGTTTTGATTACAGTGGCTTTTTAATACAGTTTGATATCAGGTATTATGATCCCTCCTGCTTTCTTCTTCTTTCTCAAAATTGCTGCAGTGATTTGGGGTCATTTATGGTTCCATATAAATTTCTGAAATGTTTGTTCTATATCTGTGAAATATGTCATGGGTACTTTAATAGGGATTGCATTGAATCTATAAATTGCTTTGGGTAGTTGGTCATGTTGATGATGTTAATTCTTCAGACACATGAGCATGGTACATGCTTCCATTTGTTTGTGTCTTCCTTAATTTCTTTCTTCAGTGTTGTTTTCTGAGTACAGGTCTTTTACCTCCTTGGTTAGATTTACTCTTAGGTACTGTACTTTTCTTGTTACCCTAGCAAATGGTATTTTTTTCCTGATATCTGTATCTGATGTTTCATAGTTCATGTATAAAAATGCCTTTGATTTCTGAATATTGACTTTGTAACTGGTTATTTTGTCAAATTCTTTTATTAGGTTGAGCAGATTTTTGGTGGAGTCTATATGATTTTCTATGTACACTATCATGTCACCTGCAAACAGTGGCAGTTTTGTTTCTTCCTTTTCAATTCGGATGTGTTTTATTTCTTTTTTATGTCTGATGATTGTGGCTAAAACTCCCAATAGTATGTTGAAGGGGAGTGGTAAAAGTGAGCATCCTTGTCTTGGTCCTGATCTCAATGGGAAAGCTCTAAGTTTTTGTCCATTGAGTATGTTGTTGGCTGTAGGTCTCATATATGGCTTTTATTATGTTGAGAAATGCTCCCCTTATTCCCACTTTGCTGAGAGTTTTTATCAAAAATGGGTGCTGTACCTTATCAAATGCCTTTTCTGCATCTGTTAATATGATCATGTGATCGTTGTCTTTCATTTTGTTTATGTGGTGCATTATGTTTATTGATTTGCAAATATTGTGCCATCCTTGCATCCCTGGGATGTATCCCACTTGGTGATGGTGTATGACCTTTTTAATTTATTGTTGAATGTAGTTTGTCAATATTTTGTTGAGGATTTTAGCATGTATGTTCATCAGCGATATTGGCCTGAAGTTTTTTCTTTGTTATGTTTTTATGGTTTTGGGATTAGGATGATTTTGGATTCCTAAAAAGGGTTTTGGAGTCTTCCATCCTCTTGGATTTTTTGGAATAGTCTGTGAAGGATAGGGGTTAGCTCTTCCTTAAATGCTTTGTAGAATTCTCCTGTGAAGCTGTCCAGTCCAGGGCTTTTGTGTGTTGGGAGTTTTTTGATTACTGCTTCAATTTCGTCTGTTGTTATTGGTCTGTTCAGGCTTTCTGCTTCTTTTTCATTGAGTTTTGGAAGATTATATTTTTCTAGAAATTTGTCCATTTCACCTAGGTTTTCAAATTTCTTGGCATATAGTTGTTCCTGGTAAATTCTTACAGTCTTTTGTATTTCTGTGGTATCAGTTGTAATCTCTCCTCTTTCATTTCTGACTGTGTTTATTTGAGTCCTCTCTCTTTTTTTCTTGATGAGTCTGCTTAAAAGCTTGTTGATTTTGTTTATCTTTTCAAAGAACCTGCTCCTGGAATCATTGGAATCTTGATACGGATTTCATTAAATCTACAGATTACTTTTGGTAGTATGAATTTTTAAAAAATATATTTTATTGATTATGCTATCACAGTTGTCCAATTTTCCCCCTTTCACTCCCCTTCACCCTGTACACCCTCTCCCACCCATATCCCCCCCTTTAGTCATGTCCATGTGGCATACTTATAAGTTCTTTAGCTTCTACATTCCCCATACTATTCTTACCCTCCCCCTATTTATTTCCAACCTACAACCTATGCTACTTATTCTCTGTACCTTTTCCCCCTCTCTCCTCCTTCTAGTCTCCTGTTGCTAACCCTCCATGTGATCTCCATTTCTGTGGTTCTGTTCCTATTCTAATTGTTTGCTTAGATTCTTTTGGTTTTGCTTTAGGTGTGGTTGTTAATATTTGTGAGTTTGCTGTCCTTTTACTATACATGTCTTTTCTTTACCTTCTTTTCTTAGATAAGTCCCTTTAGCATTTCATAAAATAAGGGCTTGGTGACGATGAACTCCTTTAACTTGACCTTATCTGAGAAGCACTTTATCTGCCCTTCCATTCTAAATAAGAGCTTTGCTGGATAGAGCAATCTGGGATGCAGGTCCTTGTCGTTCATGACTTGGAATATTTCTTTCCAGCCCCTTCTTGCCTGTAAGGTCTCTTTGGAGAAATCAGCTGACAGTCTGATGGGCACTCCTTTGTAGGTTACTGTCCCCTTATCTCTTGCTGCTTCTAGGATTCTCTCCTTCATTTTTACCTTGGCTAATGTAATTATGATGTGCCTTGGTGTGTTTCTTCTTGGGTCCAACTTCTTTGGGGCTCTCTGAGCTTCCTGGATTTCCTGAAAGTCTATTTCCTTTGCCAGAATGGGGAAGTTCTCCTTTATTATTTGTTTAAATATGTGCTCAATCTGTTGCTTTTCCTCTTTCCCTCTGGTACCCATATAATTCGGATGTTGGAATGTTTAAAGATGTCCTGGAGGTTCCTAAGCTTCTCCTCGTTTTTTTTTTTTTTTTTTTTTTTTTTTTTTTTTTTTTTTAATTCTTATTTCTTCATTCTTTCCTGTTTGGTTGTTTTTTTCTTCTTTTTGGTCCACTCCATTGTTTTGAGTGCCAGTTTCCTTCCCATCACTATTGGTTCTCTGTGCATCTTCCTTCATCTCTTTTATGGAAACCTGCATTTTTTTTCATCTAATTTGTGACCAAAATCAACCAATTCTGTGAGTTTCCTGATCACCAGTTTTTTGAACTGTGCACCTAATAGATTGGCTATCTCTTGGTCACTCAAAAGAATGAGTCCTGGGGCATTGATCTGTTTTGCTGTGTGAAACATGTCTCTCTGTCTCTCTTGTTTGTTTTTTTTTGTTGTTGTTGTTGTTGTTCTGGTTGCTCCTGTTATGGTGAGGGGTGGAGCCTTAGGTGTTCACTGGGGCTGGGCACCCCAGTCACTAGATTGTGACATTGTATGTGGGGGTGGGGGTGGGAGGGAACAATGGTGGTAGCTCCATTCTCCTGGGACCTCAGTCCCTTCTCTGGGATCCTGGGTTGCAAGCTCTGCCCTGCTCCGCAATCGTCACCTCACTGGGTCCTCCAGCTGCCGCTTGCATACTCAGGGTCCACCCGCTGTGATCTTGTGTACCCCAGATGTCTTATGAGCTCCCAGTTGCCTTATGCACCCAGCTCTCCCTGTTCTCCGTGCCACGGCCTCATGACTGGCTGCTGGTCTCTGCCCCTCCTACTGGTCAGGATGAACAGGTGTACTTCAACTTCTTGGCTGTCCGACTTCCATTCAGATAAATTTTCTATCAGTTCTGGGTGTTATTCTGCCTCTAAATTGTTGTTGTTCTAATCTTGGTTGTGCGTGGATGTACGGTGTATCCATCTATGCCTCCATCTTGGTAGTATGAATGTTTTAATGAAGTTAATTCTTCCTATCCATGAACGTTTTGTATGCTTCCACTTATTTGTATCTTTTTCAATTTCTTTATTTAGTGTCTTATAATTTTAGATGTACAGGTCTTTTACATCCTTGGTTAGGTTTATTCCTAGATATTTTTTTTCTTTTTGTAGCAATCGTAAAAGGGATTTCTTTCTTTTTTTTTTAAGATTCTATTTATTTATTTTTAGAGAGGGAAGGGAGGGAGATAGAGAGAGAGAGAGAAACATCAATGTGTGGTTGCTGGGGGTTATGGCCTGCAACCCAGGTATGTACCCTGGCTGGGAATCGAACCTGCGACACTTTGGTTCACAGCCCGTGCTCAATCCATTGAGCTACGCCAGCCAGGGCTTGGGATTTCTTTCTTAACTTCCTTTTCTGTTAGTCATTACTGGAATATGAAAATACAACTGATTCCTGGTTATTGATTTTGTATCCTGCTACTTTGCTTAATTCTTTTATCAGTTCTTGTAGTTCTTGGTGGAATCTGTGGGATTGTGTATGTACAGTATCACATCATTTGCAAATACAGTTTTACTTCTTTTTTCCAGTTTGATTTCCTTCTATTTCTTCTTTTTTTTTTTCCTTATTGTTGTAGCTAGGACTTTCTGTTCTATGTTTAATAAGAGAGGTGAAAGTTCTATCTCCATTTTCATTCTTCCCTCTTGCTTGGGTAGTATTATGGTTCAGACAACCAGTGTTACGTGCTGGCATTTTCCTCATTTTCCAGGCTGCCAAAGGGAAGGGACTTTTCAGGACTCCAAAGAAACTTTATGCTTTTTCTATTTGAACAACCACTAATAAGTGTATAAAAGCTAAATGTTAGAACTGGGACTAAGAACTAGAAAACATTGTGAAGTATATTTGAGATGAATCGGGAAGATTTAATTAATTAACTAATTAATTAATTAAATTAGGCAATTGAGGGAAATCCACCTTTTTTTTTTCTTAAGGCCCGATGTGTGAGATTCTCCATTTCCTGTCCACCAATTCCATTTTAGATTGAGATCATTTCGTGTATCAAGGCTTTGTTTTGTCACTCCAGATATGCTTCTCTTTTTTCTTTTATTTATTTATTTATTTTCATTTTTTAACTTTTATTGTTGTTCAAGTATAGTTGTCTGCCTTTTCCTCCCATCACTTCTCCCCACCCCAGTCATCCCCTCCTCCTTCCCCTGATTCCATGCCCCCTTTGTTTTTGTCCATTTGTCTTTTATAGTGGTTCCTGAAAACTCTTCCCCCTTTTCTCACCAATATCCTTTTCCACCTCCCTTCTGGTTACTGTCAGTTTGTTCTTAACTTCAATGTCTCTGGTTATAGTTTGCTTACTTGTTTGTTTCCTTGATTAAGTTCAACTTAAAGTTGAGATCATATGGTATTAGTCTTATACTGCCAGGCTGATTTCACTTTGCATAATGCTCTCCAGTTCCATCCATGCTGTTTCAAAGGGTAGGAGCTCCTTCTTTCTTTCTGCTCTGCAGTATTCCATCGTGTAAATGTAACATTGTTTTTTAAGCATTCATTTACAGATGGACACTTACAGTGCTTCCAGCACTTGCCTACTCTAAATTGTGCTGCAATGAACATTGGGATGCATAGGTTCTTTTGGATTGGTGTCTCAGGGTTCCTAGGATTTAATCCTAGCAGTAGAATTGCTGACTCAAAGAGCAGTTCCATTTTCAGCTTTCCACAATGTTTTGCACAGTGGCTACACCAGTCTTCAGTCTCACTAACAGTGCACTAGGGTTCCCTTTTCTTCACATCCTCTCCAACAGTTGTTTGTTAATTTGTTTATGATGGACATTCTCATTGGTGTAAAGTGGTATCTCATTGTGGTTTTAATTTGCATCTCTTTGATGGCTAGTGATGTTGAACATATTTTCATATGTCTCTGGACCCTCTGTATGCCCTCCTTGGAGAACTGTCTGTTCAAGTACTTTGTTTATTTTTTTAGTTGGGTGTTTTGTATTCCTAGAGTGGAATCATGTGAGTTCTTTATATATTTCAGAAATGAAAACCTTGTCTGAGGTAACATGAACAAATATGTTTTCCTATATGGTTGGTCCCCTTTTCATTTTAATGCTGTTTTCTTTGCTGTGCAGAAGCTTTTTATATTGATGGGATTCCATTTATTTATTCTTTCTTTTATGTCCCTTGCTCTAGGGGAAATATTGCTAAAAACATTGCTGCATGGAAAATCTGAGATTTTCCTGCCTATGGTCTCCTGAAGGAATTTCATGGTGTCATGACTTATATTTAAGTCTTTTATCCACCTTGAATTTATTTTTGTGTATGGTGGAAGTTGATGATCAAATTTCATTTTTTTTTTTTTGCATGTAGCTGTCCCCATCTCCCAACACCATTTGTTGAAGAGGCTATTTTTATTCCATTTTATGCTTCTGCCCCCTTTGTCAAATATTAATTGACTGTAGAGACTTGGGTTTATTTCTGGGCTCTCTGTTCTGTTCCATTGGTCTCTGTGTATTTTCTTATGCAGTACCAAGCTGTTTTGATTACAGTGGCTTGTAATACATTTTGATATCAGGTATTGTTATCCCTCCTACTTTGTTTCTCTTTCTGAAAATTGGTGCAGCTATTTGGCGTCATTTATGGTTCCATATAAATTTTCAAAGTGTTTGTTCTATATTTGTGAAATATGTCATTGGTACCTTAATAGGTATTGCATCAAATCTATAAATTGCTTTGTGTAGTATGGACATTTTGATGATGTTAATTCTTCCAATCCATAAACACAGTATATGCCTCTATTTATTTGTGTCTTTCTTAATGAATTTCTTCGGTGCTGTGTAGTTGATTGTAGTGGTTCATGCAGAGTACATGTAGCCTTTTGAGGAATGCAATGTCTTATACTACAAGTGTATTGATCAGAGGTAGGTACCATCTTTAAATAATCCACCAAATACTGAGTATCTACTTTGTTCCAAGCTCACTGTGTTGGCACCTGAGGATGTGACAGTAAAGGAGGACATGTGATCCTTCTCCCTTTGGAGTTGGGAGTGTAATGTGGGAGAAAGAATGTACACATGAGACAAATCTGTCAGTGTGAGATAAGTGCACAATGGAAACAAATAGGTACAATGGCAGAGGACAAGATGGGAAACTAATTTAGATGAGCTTGTCAAAGAGCACCTCAAAGAGAATGTAGAAATGGAGCTGATTATAGCTATAGATCCTGATTATGAAATCCCAGAGCTGGGACTAACCTTGTGAGTAATGTAGTATAAGTAAGCATGATCACAGGTGCAGAGATGTGAGGGATCTGAGAAAAATCACACATGGTTAGAAGCAGAGCATAGCCAAGACCCAGGGCTGTTGGTGCCTAGTGTGGTCATATGTTTTCCTCTATGTAAGATCCTCTATGTAATTTGAATTCTGAGAACTTAGGGTCCTTTTCCATTCCTGTATAGTAGATTTTAAATTTACGAGGGGCATGTGCAACACCTTGTTTTGTAAATTCAATTTCTGAGAGAAAAATAAAATTCACTAATCCTATTGTGAATTAAATTTTCTAGATTGAAAATCATATTAATACCAAATTAGGTGGATACCAAACCATCTTGTATTACTACTGCATAGCCTCAGCTATGAAATTAACTCATCTCCTGACTTGAAAAACAAATATGGATGGTGTATGCATGCTAAAGGCTTACAGAAACTGTTTGAAGAGCTTTTGTCCTCTGCTAATAATGAACTTAATACTCTTTGTGTAACTTTGGCCTTCCCTCTGAAGGCCATGTTCCTAGACACAAACTTTTGGTACCCACCCCTAAGGAATGTTTTATCCTCTACAGTAAGGCTATGCATGGAGGTTCAGAACTGTGTTGGAAAGGTCTGGATGAGGAGGGTCTTACTGAAACTGATGGGGCAGACAGAGTTAGTATCATCCAGAGAAGCCCCTGTCTGCCTGTTCTTGGTGATGCACCAAAATAAAGGGCAAGAAGCAGAGGCAGAGACCTGTAGCTGCTTGCACTGAGCCACATTGAAGTTTTCTACCAGACTAGCCTACTTTTGCTAATCTCAGGTCCAAATGTGTCTAAGGTTTTCCCTGGAGTCACATAAACCATTACATGGCAAGTTCATGACAGTGCTCAGATATGGACTCTATGGTTTTGAAGAAACTTAGGGCAGGATGGCAAAAATCTAGAAGCAGTGTTGAGGTCATTGTGAAGTACTACTGACACACTAGGTAAATTTTATTTGGAGAAAATATGATCTAGAAGGGAGGCATATGGGGCTATCATATGGAACATTCAAGAAATTTAGTGGATGACCTTTGTGTCTGCTTTTTCTGGGCCCAGCTCAGATCCAGAGAATGGCTAGGCAGATAAGACTTTGCTTTTAGATCTATGACATTTAATTGAAGCAAGTGGTGGGATACACTAGGGAAAAGTGAGGTAATACTGGAGAGTGATACTGTAATGAACAAGCTGAAACAAAATAATGTAATAGATGATCAGAGAGCTGGGATGTCCAGGCTGTCAGTGCCTCTATGAGAACACATCCCAGAAAACTCAAAGGCATGGAGAGTTAGCAATGAGGAGACACAAGCAAGAAAAATGACCAAGACAAAATCCCAAGGCAGAAGTTTTGTGACACATGAGAACTATAGAAAGTGGGGCACAGTTAATGAGGTTCAATTTACATCAAGTCATCAAATATAAAGTCTTTGTGTGTGTAGGATCATTGTGTGTGCTTCAGGAGAGGGTACCATAGTCACATTAAGAGATCCAACTTGTTTTCAGAGAGCATAGGAGGATACCAGAAAGTGTTAAACAGGAAATTATAAGATTTTATTTGTGTGTTTATGAATCGTTCCAAATTCTGGGTGGAGAATTACTTATTGAGAACAGAGGAAAGGGATGGACATGGGAGACCACAGAGCAATTGTGAACCTCGGAGGCATTGTAGATGAATAAAAGAAGGCTGCTAAGTATATATTTCTATGTATATGACTTAGACAATTTCATATATAAAATATATTCATATATTTTCTATGTATATGAATCCACATGATAAAAGCATGGAGTTTTATATAATGTGGATTAAATTTACAAAAGAAAATTGGAGCTAATGACAGACCCTGATGGAAGGTGTATTTTAATTTTACACACTTTTATTCCAGAAGCAATACACTAAAAAGAGTATAGAATTTATAGCGCATCAAGCATGGATTCCACTTCTACTCTTTCACCCAAAATCTGTATGATACAGGGTAGCTCACTGAATCCCTGGACCTCCATGAATCTCTGTGAAATGGAGCGAATCAAATGCTGGTCACACAGTCCCAAGTTCTCAATACCAGTTAGTTCCATTTCCCTTTCTGTTGCTGCCCAGGGAAGTGTTAAGCCATGGGGCGGACCTCCACATACCTCACTGCAGTGGCTTCAGTGTGGATGGGCTGTGGGAAGGTCCCATTTTAGACAGGAATTTGGACTTTAAATATATTAAGGTGACACAATTCTGCACATATATTAAACCTATGGTTAACTATTGAAAAAAAAACAGGAGAAAGAGAGAGTTAAGTTCTCATTTTAGGAAGCACTGCAGAACACTCTGGCATTATCAGGACAGCAGCTGACACTGTCACATGGCATGTAGGGACATGCATGTGACTTGCACAGCTCATAGAGGGTATTTATAAGTCCCAGTGAGTTCTTTCCATGTGTTAGTTTTTATCAGATTACAAATGGGCTCATAAATAAGTGTCTTTATCTTTTAAAAATCAGTTACTATTTTATTTTTAAAGAAAAATGATCTTTAGAGATAAGGGTATTAAATTTGGTTAAGGTTTATTGTTTTTGAAAGTGGTTGAGCCAGTGGTTGATGAAAATGCTTGAGCTGACATCCTTGTCATCAAAGCATGATCAAGGAAATGTCTTCAGCATAGAAAATTGATGCCATATTTTGACCTGGCAATTCCTCTGCTAGGATTGTACCCTAAGAATCTCAAAACACCAATGCAAAAGAACCTATGCACCCCAATGTTCATAGCAGCATAATTCACAATAGCCAAGTGCTGGAAGCAACCTAAATGCCAACCTGCAAATCAGTGGATAAAAAAAAAAAAAAAAAAAAAAAACAACTATGGCACATTTACACAATGGAATACTATGCTGCAGAATGAAAGGAGCTCCAACCTTCAAAACGGCATGGATGGATCTAGAGAGCATTATGCTAAGTGAAATAAGCCAGCTGATGAAAGACAAATGCCATATCATCTCACCTATAAGTGGAACCAAATCAACAAAACAAACATGAAAGCAAAATATAACTAGAGACATTGAAATAATAAAACTGACAGTAACCAGAGAGGAGGAGGAGGGGATAATGGGAGGAATATGGGAAAGGTTGTCAAGGAACATGTATAAAGGATATATGGACAAAGCCAAAGGGGGTAGGAATGAGGATGGGAGCCAGGGATGGTTGGGGCGGGAGAGTGGTGGAGGGAGAATGGAGAAAACTGTACTTGAACAACAATAAAAAAATCGTTGGCATGATCAAAAACAAGTCCAATTACTTGAATTAATAATTATCAGATTTTGGATTTTTATTTAAAAAATATGTAAATCCTGCCTTGGCTGGGGTAGCTCAGTGGATTGAGCATCGACTTGTGACCAAGGGTCATAGGTTCTATTCCCAGTTAGGGCACATGCCTGGCTTGTGGGCCAGGTACCCAGTAGGGGGCCATGTGAGAGGCCACCACACATTGACATTTTACTTCCTCTCTTTCTCCTTCCCATCCCCTCTCTCTAAAACAAATAAATAAAATCTAAAAAAATAATAACTAAATTCTGAAATCCTGTAAAAATACCATCCATCTTCATGTTCAAAACTTGCTGGCCCAATTGTTACAGTGGCAGGAATCACTGATAAAGGAACATTCAACTTTTATTTGAACAGAGGTTCTGACATAACAAATTTTTCAAAACTATGTATAAGTTGGGCAAACTTTTCTATTGACCATTAGTGCAAACATTATCAACAGGAATTGGGATGAGTTTGCACCACATTTCAGAATACTTGACTTCAGATTAACAAAAGGCTAAAAAAATCTATATATTTCATTATTTTTTATTTTATTGTTTTTCAAGTCTGCATTTTCTCCCCACCACTACCCCCCACCACAGCTATCCCCACAACCAACCTCTGATTCCATGCCCCCCTTGGTTTTATCCATGTGTCCTTTATAGTTGCTCCTGAAACCCTTCCCCCCACTACCACCTCTCACCTCCCCTCTGGTTACTGTCAGTTTGTTCTTAATTTCAATATGTCTGGTTATAATTTGCTTGCTTGTTTGTTTTGTTGATTAGCTTCCAATTAAATGTAGATAATATGGTATTTGTCTTTCACGGCCTGGCTTATTTCACTTAGCCTACTGCTCTGTAGTTCCATTCATGATGTTTCAAAGAGGAGAAGCTCCTTCTTTCTTTTTGCTGTGAAGTATTCCATAGTGTAAATGTACCACAGATTTTTTTATCCATTCATTTACTGATGGACACCTATGTTACTTCCAGCACTTGGCTATTGTAAATTGTGCTGATATGAACATTGGGGTGCATAAGTTCTTTTGGATTGGTGTTTCAGTGTTCTTAGGATATAAACCCAGCAGTGAAATTGGTGGGTCAAAAGGCAGTTTCATTTTTAGTTTTCTGAGGAAATTCCATACTGTTTTCCACAGTGGCTGCACCAGTCTGCATTCCCACTGACAGGGCACTGGGGTTCCCTTTTCTCCACATCCTCTCCAACACTTGTTATTTATTAATTTGTTTATGATGGCCATTCTCACCGGTATAAAGTGGTATCTCACTGTGGTTTTAATTTGCATCTCTCTGATGGCTACTGATATTGAGCACACTTTCATATGTCTCTGGATCTTCTATATGTCCTCTTTGGAAAAGTGTCTGTTCAAGTCTTTTGCCCATTTTTTCAGTTGGGTTTTTTGTCTTCCTGGAGTGGACTCATGTGAGTTCTTTATATATTTTGGAGATGAAACCCTTGTCTAAGGTATATGTTTTCACATACAGTTGGTTCTCTTTTAATTTTAATGCTGTTTTCTTTAGCCATGCAGAAGCTTTTTAATTTGATGTGGTCCAATTAGTTTATTATTTCCTTCATGTCCTTTGCACTAGGGGAAATATTGATGAAAATATTGCTGTATGGAAAATCTGAGATTTTCCTGCCTATGTTCTCTTGAAGGACTTTTATGGTGTCATGACTTATGTTTAAGTCTTTTATCCACCTTGAATTTATTTTTGTGTATGGTGGAAGTTGGTGATCAAATTTCATTCTTTTTTTTTTTGCATGTAGCTGTCCCTGTCTCCAACACCATTTGTTGAAGAGGCTATTTTTATTCCATTTTATGCTTCTGCCCCCTTTGTCAAATATTAGTTGAATGTAGAGACTTGGGTTTATTTCTGGGCTCTCTGTTCTGTTCAATTGGTCTATGTGTCTGTTTTCATGCCTGTACCAGGCTGTTTTGATTACATTGGCCTTGTAATACAGTTTGATATTAGGTATTGTGATCCTTCCTACTTTTCTCTTCTTTCTCAAAATTGCTGCAGCCATTCGGGGTTGTTTATTGTTCCATATAAATTTTGAAGTATTTGTTCTATGTCTGTGAAATATGCCATTGGTACTTAAATTGGGATTGTGTTGAATCTATAATTTGCCTGGGGTAGTATGGACATTTTGATTATGTTAATTCTTCTAATCCATTATCATGGTACATGATTCCATATATTTCTGTCTTCCTTAATTTCTTTCTTCAGTGTTGTGTAGTTTTCTGAGTACAGTTCTTTTATGTGCTTGGTTAGGTTTATGCCTAGGTACCTCATTTTTTTATTGCTGTAGCAAATGGAATTTTACTCCTGATATCTGTTTCCAATGTTTCATTGTTGGTATACAAAAATGCCTTTGATTATTGAATATGAATGTTGACTTTGTATCCCACTTATTTTGCCAAATTCACTCATTAGGTCAAGAACTTTTCTGGTGAAGTCTATAGGGTTTTCTCTGTATACTATCATGTCATCAGGATCATCAGCAAACTATGACAGTTTTGTTTCCTCCTTTAGAATTTAGATGCTTTTTATTTCCTTTTCTTGTCTGATGATGTGGCGGGGACTTCCCATACTATGTTGAATAGGAGTGGTGAAAGCAGACATCCTTGTCCTGTTCCTGTTCTTAGTGAGAAAGATTTTAGTGTTTGCCCATTGAGTGTGATGTTGACTGTAGGTCTCTCTTATAAGTCCTTTATTAGGTTGAAGAATCCTTGCTCTATTCTCACTTTGCTGAGTGTTTTCATGATAAATGGGTGCTTTACCTTATCAAATGTTTTTTCTTCATCGATTGATATGATTATGTGAGTTGTGTCTTTCCTTTTGTTTTTGTTATGTATTACATTTATTGATTTTCAAATATTGAACAATCCTTGCATCCCCGGAATGAATCCCAGTTGATCATGGTGTATGATCTTTTTTCATGTGCTGCTGGATGTGGTTTGCCATATTTTGTTGATAATTTTAGCATCTATATTCATCAGTGATATTGGACTGAAGATTTCTTTCTTTGTTATGGCTTTATCTGGTTTTGGAATTAGGTTGATGCTGGGCTGGCTTCATAAGAAGGTTTGGAGTGTTTTTTGGATTTTTTGGAATAGAGTGAGAAGGATAGGGATTAGCTCTTCTTTAAATGTTTTGTAAAATTCTCCTGTGCAACCATCTAGTCCAGGGCTTCTTTGTATTGGGAGTTTTTTGATTACTCCTTCAATTTCATCAGCTGTTCTTGGTTTGTTCAGGCTTGCTGCTTCTTCATACAATTTTAGGAGATTATATTTTTCTAGAAATTTGTCCATTTCACCTAGGTTTTCAAATTTCTTGGTATACAGTTCTGTGTAGTAATTTTTTACAATCCTTTGTATGTCTATGGTATCAGTTGCAACCTTTCCTCTTCATTTCTGATTGTATTTATTTGGGACTTCTCTCTTTTGTTCTTGATGACTCTGCTTAAAGGCTTGTCCATTTTGTTAATCTTTTCAAAGAACCATCTCCTGGATTTGTAGGGAACCCCTTCATAAAGCAAGGAAATGTAGCTCAGCACCCATGTGGAAAACCAGTGGGGAGTGAGTCGGCATGCAGGACCACACCCACAGATCAGCTTTCCCATGGGAAATCAGGTCTGCATTGTAACTTGGCTCCTTTGTGGCCTGCTCTTGCTAAAACTCCCTCACCCTAAGTTCAGGCAGCAAATGCTTACTACATGTCTTTAAAGTAACTTCCTGAAGTCTGTACTAATTCTCCCAAAGACTGAAATGTAACCAGACCTATTATTCTTATTGTTCCCTTGCATTCATAACATTTTCCCTTGTTAATCTGTAAGAAGTAATCAGTAACATCCCTTCTATTGCTGTCTATAAAAAGTAATCACCTAAAGCAAACCTAAGTATAATGAATGAAAACCTTCTTTGATGTATGCTATTAGAGTGCCAATAAAAGCTTGTCAAGGCAAGAGTTGTCATGTTCTCCCCTTGAGAGAGTGGCCATGCCATACCTTTTCTTCCACAGGACTCGGTAGTCAGTGTGAATTTGTCTCATCTCATCCATAATGCCGTGGACACTGTGGGCTGGTGTCTGCGTCATTAATTTTTTGATCCTTAGGGTTGTCCTTTTAGTTCCTATGTCATTTAATTCTACTCTGATCTTGTGTGGGAGGGTTCTGTCCAGTGGGTCCCCCCAGCTGCCATGGATGAGAATAAGTCTACCAAGACATGATCTGCTTGGGGAGGAAAGGTGACTGATCTCTCAAAGGAGAAGGGCCAAGAGTCTTTTCCTCAAGGGGCTTTTATTGGGTTCATTTGCACAGGAATACAGGTAAGGATCAAACAATAGATAGCATACAAAGAACTATGAGGGCTTATTGTGAATCAGGGTCTGTTAGATAAGAGGCTACAAAACCTTGGGAAACAAACTCTTTTTCTTTTCAGACCTTTATCATTTAATTGAGAGCATTCTAAACAAAGCAGATTTCACATATTCTTTCTTAGGCCTGATCGCCCAGGGAACCCACCCTACCCAGCACAGGGCTGCACTGCCCTCTATAATTGGATTTTAGGATTTTACATATTCTTTCTTAGGCCTGATCGCCCAGGGAACCCACCCTTCTCAGCACAGGGCTGCACTGCCCTCTATAATTGTTTCAGGCTTAAGGCATTGTTTCAGGCTTAAGTCAGGTAGGGGAAGTAAGGCAGCCAAGAGATTTGGAGACTTCTTGAAGACAGAATGCAGACTCAGACTATGTCAAAGCCAAGGGAAGAGGGTCCATCACCCCCTTTTGCTATAGTCACCCAAGTCTTTCCCTAGGGCCTTCCTGTAATTGTACCTGTTTTAGGTCATTCCCCCCTTGGGGAATCTTACCCATCATTGGCTAACCAATCAAGCATTGGGGGCCACACAGGGTGAAGTGAAAGGGGCAGAAGTGGTATCCCTGTCAAGGAGATAAATTTTGTCTACTTAGTGGCTTATGGTCTGAAGTTTGCTCACTGAGCCTTAGCTATGGGGGTCACAGCTTCTGAAACCAGGCAGGATGGTTCCCAACAATCTTGATTATTCCTTTCCTTCTATTTGCTCTGGGATATCTTTTTTATTGTTCTTCCAGTTGTTGTAGGCATAGGGTCAGGTTGTTTATCTGAAATGTTTCTATGTTTCCTGGGTGGGCATCTATTACTATGAACTTCCCTCTCAGGACTGCCTTGGCTGTGTCCCATAAGTTTTGTATTGTCATGATTTCATTTTCATTTGTTTCCAGAAACTTTTTGATTTGTTCCCTAATCTCATTCTTGACCCATTCATTGTTTAATAGCATGCTATTCAGTCTCCATGAGCTTGAGTGTTTTGGGCTTTTTTCCTTGAGGTTGGTTTCTACATTCTGTCCCTTGTGGTTGGAGAAAATGCTTGATATGATTTCAATTTTTTTGAATTTGTTGAGGGAGGCTTGTTTTGTGTCCTGTCATGTGGCCTATCTTTGAAAATGCTCCATGTGCATTTGAAAAGAATGTGTGTTTTGCTTCTTTGGGATGAAAGCTCTCTGTCTATCTATCTATCATCAACTATCTATCTGATATAGATATAGATATAGATGATATAGATATAGATAGAACTGTATATATAGAGAGTAATATGTATATACTTCTCTATATATTTCTCTTTCTCTCTATGTAATTATATATATATAATTATAAATATACTTGTAATTATATATATATATATATATATATATATATATATATATATATATATATAATCAGTTAAGTCCATTTGATCTAGGACATTACTTAATGCCTCAATATCTTTGTTGATATGTTGTTTGGAAGGTCTATGGTTTTTTTGACAGTGGGGTGTTAAAATCCCCTAGTATATTTGTGTTGAAGTCAATAGCTTTGTTTAAGTCCTTCAACATTTTCCTTATATATTTGGGTGTTCTTATGTTGGGTGCATATATGTTTATAATGTATATGTCTTCTAGATGGATTCTTCCCTTGAATATTATGAAGTGACCTTCTGGTTCTCTTTCATGGCCCTTGTTTTGAAGTCTATGTTGTCTGATGTGAGTATTGCTATCCCAGCCTTTTTTTCCTGTCCATTTGCTTGGAATATTTTTTTCCAACCCTTCATTTCAGTCTGTGCAGGTCTTTTGTTCTTTGGTGGGTCTCTTGTAGGCAGTTTATGTGTGGGTCATGATTTCTTCTTTTTCAACTATTCTATGTGTTTTGATTGGAACATTTAATGCATTTACCTTTAAGGTTATTATTGGTAGGTACTTATTCAATGCCATTTTACTTCCTCCATACCTGTGTTCCTGTTCCTTTTTTTTCCTTTGCTGAAAGCAAACCCTTTAGCATCTCTTTGCTGAAAGCAAACCCTTTAGCATCTCTTTGCTGAAAGGAAACCCTTTAGCATCTTTTGCAGTGCTTATTTGGAAGAGGTGTATTCTTTGAGGCTTCTTTTGTCTGTGAAACTTGTTTCACCTTCCATTTTAATTGAGAGCCTTCCTAGGTAGAGTAGTCTTTGTTGAAGGCCTTTATTTTTTATTATTTGGAATATTCCTTGCCATTTCCTTCTGACTTGGAGCAATTCCACTGAGAAATCAGCTGCTATTCTTATCAGGGCTCCTTTATATGTTATTTCTTGTTTCTTCCTTGCTGCCTTTAAGATTCTCTCTTAGTCTTGGAATTTTGCCATTTTAATTACGATGTGTCTTGAAGTGCATCTCTTTGGGTTACTCTTGATTGGGACTCTCTGTGTTTCCTGGATTTGTGTGAGTTTTTCTCTCATCAAATTAAGGAAGTTTCCATCATTAATTTTTCAAACAGGTTTTATTTCCCTTGCTCCTCTTCATGTCCTTCTGGTATCACTATTGTATGTATAGTATTACATTTAATGTTGTCCTACAGTCTCCTTAACACCTCTTCATTCTTTCTGTCTCTTTTCCCCTTTTCTTGCTCTTTCTGGATATTTTTTTCTTTGTCCTCCATCTCACTGATCTGATCTTCTGCTTCATTGATTCTGCCTTTGGTTCCTCCTACTGTGCTCTTCAGTTCAGAAATTGTATTCTTCATTTCTTTTTCCTTTTTCATGCTGATATAGTTTGCAATGAGTTCATCATAGTTTCCCTGTAGTTTTTTGGTTATTCTCATTGTGCTCATTGTGCTTCCTTATATCCATTGCTTTGAACTCAATATCTGATAGTCAACTTCCTGTTTCATTTAGTATGTTTCTGAGGCTTCCTCCTTTCCTTTCTTTTGGGGTTTCTTTCTTTCTGTTCCCATTGTTTGTGAGACTTTTCATGTTCGCCTTTTCTTTTTAAATTAATGTATTCTGACTCCCTAGGTTTGTGGTGTGAGTTTTTATGGTATGAGGCCTGTGAAATTCAGTGGTGCAGTCTCCTTGGTCTCCTGAACTTGCTGCTCTTAGACTGTCATTTGTGTTGGCTCTCCAGATGTATTTGGCTTTTATTATTATTGGATCTTTCTTTGGTGGGTCTTTCCCTCCTGCTGGTTAACTGAGGCACTCTTCCCACCACACTTTTGTTCTGTTGTGCATATGTGGACAGATTATGTCAAAGCTGGTACTTCTCTCTGTTAGAGGTTATGAGGCTTCTCTCTTGCTATTGTTCAGTTGTTTGTTGTGGATAATTTCTCCACCATTTAGGTATAATTCCAGATCACTCCTGGGTGGAGGTTAGTGTGGCTTCCACTCACTCCTTCACCTTCTTTTGTTATTATCTGGTGGGTCCTTTTTTGGTGGATTATCTCTTTATCAGGGTATATTGGTTTCACAACCCCCACCTACTATTTTATGTGATCAGTTGGAGGGGCGAGGCAAAATGGTTTAAGACAGTGGAGTATATTCTTTGATTTTTAATGTACGAACCCATAGAGAAGAGATAAGAGACCCTTTGGATAAGTATAGTGTTACCCATGGTATTTCATCCAACCAGTCACATTTTAGAAAGGGTGGAAAATAATTAAGTCTCAAAGGGGGTAAGGATTGTGAGTTGAACCCAGGAAACAGAGCACTTGTGTGTGGTCAGATAATGAAATATAGTGTGAGTAAAGGATAGAATATAGATGTAGTGTGTGAGAAAATAGAGTTGTCCACAACAGTAATAAAGTTCTGGAAGATAGTGAAATAGGCCAAGATCTAGAGTGCAGGGGGTGCTGTGTAGTATTTACAATTATATAAAGCAATAATTATTTACAATAATACTGGAAGAACAATTATATCACAGAAACTGTATGATCTGAATAAGAAGAATAGGAAGTACATGACCTAAAGTATTGTGATAGAGAACACAAGTGAAGTGAAAGATGGAAAATTAAAATACTCTATAAAAGAGAGAACAAGTAAAACCAGTCAAAAATGCAATTAAACAAATTAAATGCAGAAACTAAACATAAAGAAGAGAAATAAATAAATAAATACCACTAAAAGAAGTAAAAAGTAATGAATAATAATAATATAAATAAACAATAACATGCAAATTCTCTGGAATAGAAAAGTGAAATTTTGTCAGTTTTTCTGTTGTTGGAATTCGCCTTGTGATCCTTCTTTGGGTATGACTCTGGTCCTTTCACAGCTCTAGGTCTTACTGTCTTACTTGGGGGGAAAAAAAGGAAAAAAAAAGCCTCCTGCTGACTTTAAACTTGATAAGCAAGTTCTGCTGGTCTTCCTGGCTGCAGCAGGCTAAGGATGTTGGGCTTCACTTTTCTCCTTTCCTATGGTTTTGCAAGGATGGGGGCCAGATCTGAGCCACACTCTTCACAGTTGCCCAGCATCCAGCCGAGTTTCTCTGTTCATGTCCAGGTCCCCACTCCCCATTTATTCCAGGCCAGTCCCTTCAATCTACGAGTTTTGCTGTCTTTGAGGTGCACTAATTTAGAACAACTCACATACCATCTTCTTGCTTTTTGCTGTCCCTGGTGCTAGGTACCTTCAAAGTCTCTTCAGGGTGGCTCAGCTCCCCCACTGTGTTAGGTCTTTCTGGGAACTGTTAACTCCCTCAGCCCTGCTGCTCTCCTCTGCAGAGCTCACCTCCTCCTTCCTCTTAGTAAGCCAGCCCCATCTCATGGGGACAGGGGCACTGCCACGGCTGGGGTGGTGGTGGCTTTTGTGGTTGAGGCTGTGGGGGCCTGGGGGGTGGTGGCAGCATGGCTGATGTTATGGTTGCTGGACATGGCCCCAGTGGTGGGAGTATAGCCACTGCAGTGGCAAGGGCAGGTGTGAGGCTGCAGTGGTGGTAGGGGCTCAGCCTTCTCTGCTGCAGCAGTGGGGGCTGTGGCATGGCTAAGGTTGTTCTTGTGGCTGCTGTGGGGAGTGGCAGGGGTGGCAGAGGTGGCAGATTCAGGGGAGTTCCCTAGGCAGCCACCCAGTGATTTTTTTTGGACAAAATCCTCCTGTTCTAGCCTGTCACTCCTAGCAAGTGCCCAGCCTCTCACACAGCCCAACTTTTTCTAATGAGATTGGAGATTATCTGGGTCATGGTCCATCACAGCCCAACTCTTCTCCCTTCTTCAGGTATCACCTGGCTCCCCATTTTCTCTTGTAATGACTCAGCTGGTGTCCAGAGTCTTAGTGGGTGGACACCACCCCAGTGCCTCTCCCACTTTATTCCCTTCAGTGACTTCAAGAATCTAGGCTCATCCTGATGATGCTCTATCTTCCCTGTTTGGCAGGGGAGGGAGCTGTTGACATGGTTTGGTTCTCTTCCAAGGATCCTGTGGGTGGCGCCAGCAGGTGCTGGGCTGAGGGTTGCCTCACCCTTGGTCCCTGCACTGGTCCCAGGGACTTTACCACCCCAAAGCAATGTCCTTACCATCTGTTTTTCAATGTCCTCACCATCTGATTTTCAATGTCCTCTACAATTTTAGCTTCCAATCTTCATATATGCTGGTATACCATTGGATGTTCACTCTCTCCTCTTAAGATTGGCTAGGTGTTCCACCTGTGCACAGGGGGAAGTGGCCTCTGTTCCCACCTACTTCACCACCATCTTCCTTTGAATTCTTTAAAATTGATTTACAGGTGCTTTCTTTATGCTTTTCATGGGTGCTACTCCAGTACAGAAGATCATAGTTTCTAAAATGAGTTTTTTCCAAACTTCGGACTTTGCTCACATGCATGCAGAACATATATTTAACTAATGGAATCCCACTTCTCTACATCAAAAGCTTTCCTTTTACATTTTGTTACATTTTAATGAAGTAGATATCTTTACTAAGGTATCTAAGAATTCCTGGGGTTACAATGCTCTTGAGCTTGAGTTCTTGAGAATTCTGAATTTTAACCCTGATTATTTCAAATGAATAATGGGTCATCTCATTTAAGGCCTAGTTTCTCTATGACTCAGTTTCTCCCTCTGTGAATTTTAGACAATCCTACATGCTCCTTTTAAAATTCTTAAGGTTGCGGGAGGTATTCAGAGTAGTAAAATAATTTGATATCCTTATGGAACAGATGCTGTCTAATTGTGTTTCTACCCATGGAAAAGAAAATTAGCCATTTTTTCTTAGTTATAATGACCATTGGGAAATTAAACTAAAATAAAAGAGTTAGTACAATTGTGCTGTTTCAGGGCATTCTAATTACATTGCTTCCTATCTACCTTAAGGGTCAGTTTCATCACTCTGATTCCCACAAAGTGGACACAACTTCTGTTGTGTCCTGGTCAAAGGTCACATCGAACGTTTCTCTTGTCTCAGGGATAATTGCACAACTAGTTGTTAGGAATTCTACTCCTTTGAGATGTGGCCTCTCAAGGGAGTCCAAATTATACATATTTAAGGTTAATGATCATTGATAGGGGTATGTTTATGTCTGTCTTTCATGAAGATCAGTGTTCTTCTTGTCTTTCTTGTGAGTATAACTAAACTAAACCTCAATGAACTAAGTGTGAGTGTTTTTCTTTCTTAGATCCAATATCTTTGCAACTTGTAAAATGTGGCAGAATTCTCTGCAAATTGTGTGGCACAGGCTCCAATTTTCTTCCCTAACCAGTGTAAATGAATAAGGGGCAACATGCTAAATCTGACAAGCTCAGAGGAGGCCTCTATGGTATGCTTACAAACTCAGAGACACAATGTAACCATACAGGATGGTCTGGAATTAAAACTTCCTAACTAAAAGTGACTCATAGAAGGCAATCATATCCTAGGCCAGTATCTTACTTGACAAAGGTCAGTCTTTACCTTAACTGAGCCTATCTCTTGTCTTTTTGCACCTATAGTAACATACCCTTGGCATGTTAGAGTAATCCCATTTTCTCAGAACCCTAACAGCACAACCTCTCACCAGAGCACAAGACCACAGAACCCCTCATTTTTATCTTGTTCTTCAGCATACCATCTCTATGTCCTGTAAATGTTAATTGTTAACTATCCTGTACCCATCAATATAAAAGAAGTATGTGTCTCTGTTTTACTTTTTATCTAATTCCAGGGATTTCCCTGCTTTGGTTTTTCCTGCCTGCCTAATCAAGTAGCAATGGATTTCATTAACTCCCTTACATCTTCATTTTTGATTCTGATGTATAAAATAAGTAGTAAAACTGCCATTTTCCAAAGAATTTTCTCAATCCATTGAGATTTTGCTTTCAGGCAATTGTTGTCAGTTTGGCTCAAATCAACTCACAAAAATTCTCTACAGGTTTGGATGTTTCTTATGTCAACACTAGCAAATCTCCAATAAATTGAAATAGGAGCTTGGGAATGGACCTTTCTCTTCCTCTTCATGACCTTTACTTTTATGAAGTCATATTTTATAGTTATAGTGTATTACAGTTGAAGACATCTTTACAGAGCTAGAGATTGAAACATGCATCTTCTCTATCTGAATTTACCTGACTTTCTTCGGGATTAATGGTGGATCTCTATATCACAATTTATTCCTAGGAGTTAATTGTTGGGAACTAAAAAGTCCATGTATCAAGAAAAAAGTGAATAACACAAAATATTTGGGTTGTTAAATGCTATGGAAAGGCAATTTCTAAGTCTTTGCTAAGATGTGTTCCTCCAGTTTTAGTATTCAGTAGCAAGAATGGGATAGGCTAGTGGTCTCTCTGTTATTCACTGTGATTGACCCATTTGCTTCAGGTAGCATTCTGCCATCACCCAGAACCTGTTGGACACTGGTGTACTCTGGTTCTGGATACAGAGGGATTGGAGTTGGGTGAATGAAGGTATTCTCCTTTGTGTCTTGTTTTTTAGCCTATTTTCCTGCCCTACCTCTCCTGTTCCTTCTCCTTCATCATTCAATGAGTGACAATCATATGCTGGCCTTGATCTGATGCTGAAGATCGTGAGATAAACTGAACTCCTTCCAAGATAACCACTCATTATGAAACTCTTAAAACGTATTAGGAGGAATCAACTTAGGTTATTGAAGAAATTTTAGAAAATTGCAACTTTGAAATTAAGAACAAACTGAAAGTAACCAGAGGGAGGTGTGAGGGGATAATGGTAGTGCAGGGGGAAGGTTTATTAAGGAACATGCACAAAGGACACATGGACAAAGCCAAAGAGGATAGGATTGAGGGTGGAAGGTGAGGATAGCCTGGGTGGGGGTGGGAGTGGTGGGGGGAAAATGGAGATGTACTTGAACAACAATAAAAAAGGAAATTCAGTTATAGTGAGTCAATCCTTCTGTGTTATGAAAGGGTACTCATTTCAGATCTAGGGGCTGTGTAGCACAAAGACTTGTTAACATCCATTTCTACATATTCCAACTGAATTGAACCACATACACAAAACATTTAGCAGCACCTTGTTTTGTAGTTTTACTTTGTGTTTGTCACAGGATTCCTCTACAGATTTCTGACATACAAACATCATCCACTATCCCAAGCTGAGGGGAAATGGAGAAATCAAGAGACAAATGTTGGTTTGAGGCTGTTCACCAGCAACAGGCCAGACTTGCCTCAGTCACTGACTCCTTGCTGCCCAGCAGCAGTTGCCAGAGTGTTGGGGCTGCTGATTATAGAGCCACAGCTCATAGGCTAATAATGTTCTCTGGATTTCTATCAAGGCCAGGAGTGCTGGCCACAGAAAATGTAGGCTATTTTAAGAGATAAAGAGCAGTTAACAACAAAATCCATTCAGGATGTTTTTAACAAAACAACCTGGGGTTCAGCACCACCCTGGGGTGAGAACAAAAATGGAACATGACCAGCACCCAGAATTAGCTCTCTGATCTCACATGTTGTTTTTGAAACATGAAGGATGGTCTAAAAATATACTGGTGTTTTTATTGTTTACCCTCTCGTGCTTTGCTTTTGAAAAGCACATTTATATGTGCTGAGAGTTTCCTATAATTCGCATGTATAGAATCCTTTATTGTGAAGACCTCAAAGTACCTACTTTTGTTTCTTGGAACTAAAAGGCAGGTCTTCCTTGCCACAAAGTGACTTAAAATGAGTTGTAAAGAAAGTTGTGGAAGAATCAGATGAGAATCCCTCTTGCTAGATAAGGGATTGGCTTGCTCAGTTGCTGTGACCCTTTCTAAGAAAAGAGAGCACTGTCTTTGCTTTCACTTTGTCTATGGTCCTTACCTGAGTCCTCCCAACCTTCCCTCTTATCTACACCACACCTTTCCTATAAGGCCTCCAGGGAGTCAGTCCTAAGTCATCTTTTGCTCCCAACAACTGCTGTCTTCTCTGATTTCTGAGGGTGCTTATTGTCAGTTGTGACCTTTCATTCCTTCTTCCAGTCACATGTCATGTGCATCTGTCTGTCCAACATGGTCTTAGGCCCGTTAGGGGAAGAGACCTGAATCCCACTTTCCAAAAGCCAACAGTCATGATGTCAGTCAACCCTTCACAATAGCCAGAAGCCTGAGTTGAAGTAGTTCTCATCCCTAACACTAAAGGGTGATTCAGACCCAAATCACAGAAGAGGCAAACCTCAGACAGTAGGGCTGTATCCCCAACAGACTGAAGATTCAGCTTATAAGATCTGTTGTCTATTCTATATTTTATTTTATGATCCATGGCCAATCTTGTTATTTCACTGTGCTTCACTTAGTTCCTCTGCATCACAAAAAGATAGTAGTGCAAAGAATTGTGAATAATAAATAAGTAACCATAAAGAAGCTACTCCACAAACTGGAAGAGCTTCTTAAGTGTGGAATAATTAT
Source organism: Phyllostomus discolor (assembly GCF_004126475.2). Lineage (NCBI taxonomy): Eukaryota > Metazoa > Chordata > Mammalia > Chiroptera > Phyllostomidae > Phyllostomus > Phyllostomus discolor. Next base: position 104,540,589 of record NC_040907.2, read on the forward strand.
AATGTTCTGATCTTCTTCATAAAGTAATAAAATGAGTGCTGTTTTAAGGACATTGATTACAGCCATGGAACATGAGAGTGAGGAAAATACTGCTCTCCTAGGAGACAGTTCACATTTCATTCTACACACACTACAGTTTTTTCTTTATAAAATAACACCTGGCTTGGTGGACATAAAATAAGGTGTGAGCTGGATGGATCATGTGAAGAGCAAGATCTGATCCCAGACCCATTGTCACAGCTAGCTCAGAACATTAGCTCTTTGGCACCTTGGCGTCTCCAGAGTCTTGACCATCCCCAACAGGTGGTGGCTGCATCACATCAGGCAGGCTGCAGCCCAGTCACTCAGATGTCTTGTGATCTGATCTCGATTTCTGTTTTGATACTGACATGCCCAACAGCTGGCTTACCAACATAAATTTTGAAATGGTCACAGGGAAATAATAATGATAAATATTTCTTATTGAAGAAGAAAATAACAGAAAATTAGGAAATTTGGAAAAAGCTGTAGACAGAAATGTGACCAAGTGGAGAGGGAAAGCCAGTCTATATAAAAACACATGGAATCCAAGATCTGATGTGAAGTCATGTGTTGAGGGGATGGAGTGAAGAGACCAGGTTCAAGGTTCCCAACAACCACATGCCTCACAGAAGCCATTGCCAAAAGCTGTGGTAGCAGCATGAAATAATGGAAGCGGCTAGTTTGCAGTTACAGGTTGTTCTCACCTGCTCTCTGCTCCTGCTTCCCCACTTTATTGCTTAATAAATCTTCAGCATTTATTAATCTCCTTCAGCCCTGGTTTTCTCCCACATGAGATGGTGATAAAAATACATACCTCTCCAGCAGTAAACAAATGTAATGAGAAAAACAGTTAAAGAATAACAACATATACCATTGCACATACGAGAATTTTTAAGGAAAATTGATATGATTGCAATGAAGAAAATTATAAATGTTTATGGACATATAAAATATACACATAAAATAATAGATACATTTGACCAAATACCATGTTTCTGGGGGGAAAATGAATTGTGAAAATATTAATCATTCCTAAATGAATGCATAAATTTATTTTAAGTCATTTTAATATCCACATGGTTAATTTACAAACAGAAAAATTCTGAAGTTACTAATGAGAAATTTTAGCCCTGGCTGGTGTAGCTCAGTGGATTGAGTGTGGGCTGTGAACCAAAGCATCACAGGTTTGATTCACAGTCAGGGCACATGCCTGGGTTGCAGGCCACGGCCCCCAACAACTGCACATTGATGTGTATGTCTCATTCTCTTTCTCCCTCCCTTCCCTCTCTAAAAATAAATAAATAAAATCCTTGATATTTAAAAAAAAAAGAGAGAGAAATTTTAAAATAAATCTTTGAGCCCTGAATGGTGTAGCTCAGTGGATTGAGAATGGGCTTGCAAGCCAAAAGGTTGTCAGTTTGATAATCAGTCAGGGCAAATGTCTGGGTTGTGGGTTAGATCCCTGGTGGGAGGGGGTGCACAAGGCGCAACCACACATTGATGTTTCTTTCCCTCTTTTTGTCCTTCCATTCCCCTCTCTCTAAAATTAAATAAACAATTTTTTTTTTTTAGATTTTATTTATTTATTTTTAGAGAGGGAAGGGAGGGAGATAGAGAGAGAGAAACATCAATGTGCGGTTGCTGGGGGTTATGGCCTGCAGCCCAGGCATGTACCCTGGCTGGGAATCGAACCTGCGACACTTTGGTTCGCAGCCCACACTCAATCCACTGAGCTATGCCAGCCAGGGCCTAAATAAACAAAATTGTAAAAAACCTGAATAAAAATTAAAAGAGATAAGACTTATAATTATTAAGCTATGTTATAAAGATACAATGCTTAAAACAATCTGTTTTGTTGTTGTTGTTGTTGTTGATGTTGCTGTTTTCATTTATCAATAGACAGATCTTGGGAGCCATCCTGCCTGGTTCAGATACTATAGCCTTTTGTCCCATGGCCAGAACTGAGTATAAAAGGCCCTGGGGACATGGGCCACTAAAGAGACAGGAAATTACCTCCTGACAGGAGCACAGCTCCTGCCTCCATCACTTCCCCCTGCTTTGCCTGGGCAGATGACAGGTTAGCCAATGACAGGTAAGATCCCTCAAAGGAGGAGGGACAACCTAAGACAGCCATTGTCACAATGGGCCATCAGGAAAGGACTTAGGGGTCTTCATAGAAGGGGCAGAAAGACCCTCACCCCATGGCTTTGTCATAGCCCGAGTCCTCAGTTTTTCTGCAAAAGTCTCCTAGTCTCTTGGCTGCTTTGCTTTCTCTTCCTGAATCAGCCTTGGAGCTATGCCAAAGACCTTGTACTGGATCATATGGCTTCTGGGGGTGTATCTGGCCAGAGAAAGTATACATTGCTTCCTTTTAGGTTTTCTCTGACCTATTGCTATGAAACAGGCACTTGAGTTAAAGCCGATCCTGACCAGAGACAATCCCTGTGTTTCTTCAACTATTATGTAAATTATGTCAGTAGCATTTTGCACACTGGTTGATGAGCTTTACGTGCATACTATGTATCTCTGAGCTGAACACAATAAAAATGCAGGGAAGAAGGTATTGAGGACCTTCTCCTTTGAGGGACAGGTCACCTTTCTTCCCCAAGCAAATCACATGTTGGGCATTTTTATTTGTCATCTGTGATGACCTGGGGCTGGCAGAGCCTTCCCATCAGACAAATCAATGAAACAGAAAAATAATTCAAGGATCTTGATACACACACACACACACACATAAATGAATGGCTATATGCTACATAACACAACATAAATAAGTATAAAATAAATATATTATTGTAAAATTCACATAGGAATAACCTGTTAAAATTGAAGAGAAAGAGCAAACTAGTATTAAAACAAGCATATCAAAGTAAAGTTTAATTTAATATAAAAGTTCTAATTCATTCAAATATACTTTGTTTTTAATTACCCTTAAATGTCGCTTGCTTGATTATGTTTTTAATAATCAACTTTATTGAGTTATAGTTTATATATGATAACATACATTTATTTAAAAGCGTACAGCTTAAATAAGTTTTGACAAATATATACATCCAGATGACCATCATAGAAAGAAAAAAAAATAGAAAATTTGCATTCTTCAAAAAAGCTCCCACATTCTTATTTTGGGTGAACCCCACCAACTCTTTGACATAGGCAAACACTGATATGCTTTCTGTTATTGTAGATTAATTTAAATTTTCTGGAATGTTATATAAATGAAATTATACAATAAACAAATTTAAAATACAGAAAAAAGGCAGATAAAAGAAAAAAAACTTCATTAAATATTGGGAGGAAGGGTCTTCCCCTCATCCTGTAGGCTCAGAAATTATTGTGTTTTTTTATCATCCCAGGGTTTATCTAACCTTTGAATGCTGATTTGAATTGTCCAAATCCATAACACCAGTGCTTATAAGATCTAGTGGCAATTTATTAATTATAAGTGATGGGTATGTCAATATGCTCCCACATGGCATTAAATGGCAAGTGTGGAGTAAGAGCAAGGAGAGCAGGAACTCCCAGGGTTTAATTTAAAACCTTCTGGACCATTTAGAAGTTAAGAATTTGTTCCACACACTGAGATGATGTTACATTCCTGAATGCCACTAGGCCTGCTTCAGTCCTTCTCCAGCATTGGCAGAAAGGACACTGAAATGTCTGCTCACAGTGTCCCAGGTTCGATTCCCAGCCAGGGTACATGCCTTGGTTGCAGGCCATAACCCCCAGCAACCGCACATCGATGTTTCTCTCTTTCTCTCCCTCCCTCCCTTCCCTCTCTAAAAATAAATAAATAAATCTTGGAAAAAAAAATGTCTGCTCACCTTAGGATCTTTTGATCATGCAAGAATCCTAGGGAGCTTTTTGGTAAGCCATTCATTTGATCCAGGTCTTTAGCTCACAAGTGCCATAACCATAAATCTAAGGTCAAGGTGGCAAGAGATGTTTTGGGGTGTCTCCACTATTCCTAGCTCATGGAAGTTTTGGAGTCCTTCCCATCAGGTACTGTGGGAGGAACAGTTCCAAGTATTTTCAGCTTACTTTCTAGCCAAGCCTTCTGAGGCCATCATCCCCTGGGTGCATCTGCACTACTGGAATTTCCAGTATACTTTGTCCTTGTCTCAGATTTATCTTTGTTCTTCCCAACTCTCCAGACTGAAAAGGATACATCCCAAGCTTTTATTTATTTATTTGTTTGTTTGTTTATTGAAAACTAGGGCTCACCTGTCTAGCACCAATAGAAGAGAGAGAGAGATCTAATCATTGTTAAATGATCTGTTAGGGGGGTGTTCATGTAATTTATTTTATATAAAAAAGACAATTTTGAGAGTAAAATGAAAGTGAGAGAGAGGAGTTAACAATACAGGAATGAAAAAACAGGAGCAATACTATCCAGATCCACCCCCCAACACTCTTATGTGTCTGTTAACATTTTCTGGGCATCTCTGGTCAATCCACCTCTACCTTTGATTGTCATATACTTTAGCTACATTGATGACTTTAATTCTGCTGCATTGTTCACTGCTTCAGTAACATCTCACATGTCTGTACTCACAGATTATGTCTGTTATTATAGCAGAACTCTAAAAGGAAATTTTATTTCTAAGTTCCTGAAGGCATCTCAGATGGTTGTTCACTTGTTTGCTCTTCCTTTCCTATTCCCTCCCCCATCCACCAGAGGGATTTATCACAATAAAACAATCTGAAATTACAGTATTATATAAAATGATGCATAAGTAAAATCTCAAGAGTAATGTAAATATTCCAGAATAAGGGAATGTCCAAACAAAACTGATGGTATCAAGATGATTGGTTGATATTTAGGAAGATGGTGATTTTGAAAAATTTGGGAGCATAGGAAATTTATATACTATAATTATTAGTGAAAAATTAAGAAGGTTATAAATTTGCACCACTTTAACTATAATTATATGAAAATAATAACAAATTGTTAAAATGTCAGGATGGGAAAAAATGCCAAAATGGTAACAATAACTTTTTTTAAATTATGGGATGAGGTGCTTCCCCCCTCCTCTTTTTCATTATACTCTAATTTTTCTGGAATGTGGTTTATAATGGAAATAATACTCTCTCCCTCTTCTTCTGTAGAATTAAATGATGTCATAATTATGAAGTGTTTTTCCATTGTTTTTATTTCCCCTCTCCATAACCCCATTGTGTCTTTATGACTTTGTCCTGAAAGTGAGAGAATGGACCTGGGTGGATTTCCTTCTTTGTAGGGGGTATTTCCAAGGCAAAACTTTCTCCAGTTTTCTCTTGTCCTCCAACTATGTTGATCTTGAACCACAAATGAAATGTTCTCAATAAACCCATAGCACTTACCTTGAGAACCTCTTGCACCTGCAGAGCAAAGGCTTCCATATTACTTCCATAGAAACTTCAACCCTGTCAAAAACAGCCTTTCTCTGTGAGGTTTTATTGTGAAAGTAAATGTCCTGAGAATTGTTCACAGTTGAGTGTGTTACCAAAGGTCACCTCTCCTCTCTGACACTCACTCAGGTTTCTGGCCACTTTGGTGGTCCAGGCTCCAAGAGTGCTGAACTGTGATTCCCTCTTCAGATTTTAAAGTTTTCTGAATTTAGCCTCATCTTCATGTATGTTTTCCACTTCTTCAATTTTATTTTATTTTTCCCAAACCACTGGTGAAAAGGGAAGGAATTCTTTCCCCAACTAATGAAGCTATCCCTGAGTTGGAACCCTCCCAAGAGAGCCATAGAAGATTAGGGTCATCCTGACAGCACAGAACACAGGGCAGGAGTCACACAGAGGATACTATTTCATTGTCAGGAGATCTCAAATTCCTTTATCAGATTTCCTTCTATGAGTCAACCCAGAAAACTTCTCACCAATGTATTACTTCTGTCTTAGGCAAATCCTGACTCAACTAATGTAAAAGGGCCTTTGCAATACATTACCAATATATATTTCAACATGGCTTGTAGTAGCAGATTGTGGAAAGCATTTTAGTGCACATCAACAGGGTCCTGCTTCAATCAATTATGGTTTATTATAAACCTGACAGAGAAGATAAAATACCTGTACTCAGAAAACTACACAACACTGAAGAAAGAATTTAAGGAAGACACAAACAAATGGAAGCACATAACATTTTCATGGATTGGAAGAATTAACATCATCACAATGTCCATAAAACCAAAGAAATGTATAGACTCAATGCAATACCAATTAAAATACCAATGACATATTTCACAGATATAGGACAAACATTTCAAAAATATATATGGAATCATAAATGACACAGAATAAATGCAACAATTTTGAGAAAGAGGAACAAGTAGGAGGGATCACAATTCCTGACATCAAACTGTAATACAAGGCCACTGTAATCAAAACAGCCTAATATTGGCATAAGAACAGGCACATAGATAAATGGAACAGAACACAAAGCCCAGAAATAAATCCAAGTATCTATGGTCAATTAATATTTGACAAAGGGAGCAGCAGCATAAAATGAAGTAAAAATAGCCTCTTCAACAAATGGTGTTGAGAGATCTGAACAGCTACATGCAAAAAGAAAAAAGAAAAAAAGAAACTTGATCACCAACTTACACCATACACAAAAATAAACTCAGGGTGGATAAAAGGTTTAAATATAAGTCACGACACCATAAAAGTCCTTCAGGAGAACACAGACAGGAAAATCTCAGATATTACATGCAGTAATATTTTCACTGATACATCCCCTAGAGAAAAGGATATAAAGTAAAGAATAAATAAGATTTCATCAAAATAAAAAGCTTCTGCAAAGCAAGGTAACCACCAGCAAAATGAAAAGGAACTCAACCATATGGGAGAATATATTTTCCAATGGTACATCAGACAAGGGTTTGATCTCCAAAATATATCATAAACACACCTGACTCTAGGAAGACAAACAATCCAATTTAAAAATGGGCAGATATCAGAGAGCTGCCAATTAAAACCACAATTAGATGCCACTTCACACATGTCAGAATGGCCATCACAACCAAATAAATGACAAGTGATGATGAGGTTGTGGAGAAAAGGGAACCCTAGTACACTGTTGGTGGGAATGCAGGCTGGTGCAGCCACTGTGGAAAACAGTAGGAAATTTCCTCAAAAAAACAAAGATGGAACTTCCTTTTATTCAGGCAATTCTAGTGCTGGGTTTATACCCTAAGAATCATGAAACAACATTTCAAAAGTACCTATGGACCCCAATGTTCATAGCTGTGTTATTTACAACAGTGAATACAGCACTGGAAACAGCCTAAGTGCCCATCAATAAATGAATGGATCAAAAACCATGGCTCATTTACATGATGGAATATTATGCAGCAGAAAGAGAGAAGGATCTCCTACCCTTTGCAACAGCACAGATGGAACTGGGGAGTATTATGCTAAGTGAAATAAGCCAGATGGTGAAAGACAAATCTTATGATCTCACCTATAATTGGAACATAATCTACAAAACAAAGAAATAAGCAAAATAGAATGAGAGACATGGAAATAAAGAAAAACTGACAGTAACCTGAGGAGAATAAGGAGGGGGATAATGGGGGAAAGAAGTGGAAGAGTGAATTCAAGGAACATGTATAAAGGACCCAATGACAAAGACAATGGGTGGGATTGAATGTGGGAGGTGGGTCTTATGTAGAGGTGAGTAATGGGGGGGGGAAAGGAGACAACTGTGATTGAACAACAATAAAAAAACTTAAAAAATGTATATTTGGTGAGAATGCTAAGAGACATCTATTTGGGTGAACTGACTTTTGGAATTAAAATATTCTTATTTTTATCTATTCAAATTTTAAAAAAGGAAATAATGTCCATGACTGTATCTTTTGCAAACCCTCTAACCCTATTTCCTTAAATTGTTTCAGACTGCTGAAAACACATTTAAGTTTTTTTTTTCCTTTGATTTTCAGCTCTTCACTGTCTTGGGAGCCACTTCATAATACTCTGGTTAAGAATTTACCCCACTCTTCCCTTCTCTTCCCTGCTTTCAAAAGTTGCAAGAAATCTAAAATATAAATAACGAAAAATTACTTTTTGATAAAAACTTAAGACATAATATTTATGTAAACTTTAGTTCTTGAAAGAGCACCTTGACTACCCTGGATGTTGAATGACCCTTAAGGAGAAGGCAGTTACCAGCAGCAAAGTCATGCTGCTCTCAGATTGTTTCCATGGGAACAGAGGAATTAAGTGGGTATTATAAATTATGAATTGTTCCTGCACATTTATGTCCAAGAAACATTATATTTCTTTATTTTCCTGAATCAGATTATACCCAGCTCTAAGAATCTACTTCTGATGATAACAGGGTTGCTAAGAAACATAATACTGGCCATTCCTGGGGCTTCCCCACTTCAGTTAGACAACAGGATTCTGGGGTTCACAAGTTCAGGGAAACAGGCAAGGGTTGTTTCTTGGCCCCTGTGGTTGGCACCATTGTCACTGCTGCATTCTCTTTCCTACATGATTTCCCTGTCATCTGTAGGGCACTGGGGCTTATGGGCAGAGGGAGTGTGTGCATGCTACTTGTTGGGCTCAGAAGCAGCAGTATGTATTCTCCAGCCAACTCCTTCACTCCCTAAAGCCTTGCTGGCCAGGCATCTTCTCGGGCTTGGAAAGCCAATCTTCTCTCTTTTATACAAAAGTGTGACTTTTCTTGATGGTCTAGCCTTCCTAAACTAAAGTTTGACTCTTTGGGGCTGCCTTTCTACCTCCTGAAATTTGACTCTTGGAGTTTAGGTCTCAGAAAAACACTGCCTCCTTCTCGGGCAGTAGGCACACACTTTTTCCGGTGAGACTAAAGCAACAGCATTGTAGCACAAATGGCAATGTTGGTATCCTCATGGCCTACCTAAAAATTTTTGTTTTGGTCTTTTGAAAATATTCTTTGAACAATTCTGGAGTGGGGGGAAGATGGCGGCTTTATTGGAGGGAACATAATCCCCTTCCTCTATGCAGGGGAGAGAAACTCACAGATCTGCTGAGGAAGAGAGCAAGGAGCCTAGGATATCGCACATTTATGAAACCAGGACATCAAAAATTATAGCGGACATTGAAAAACCAGACATATTGTTCCTTCCACTCAAAATATATCTCTCCTGCATTCCATCTTCTGCTTCCCCCCCCCTTTTTTTTGAGCCTGCAAGTTACTGCAAATTTGTATTATCTTTTTCTCACTTTTCTGATATTTTTTTATTTTAATAGTATTTTGGTATTCTTTTTCTTTCTGTATAATCTTTGCTTGGTTGGTTATACTGTCATTTGATAGGTTCCCCCCGTTATCTCATTCACAGTGTGTTAATAGTTCACTGTCCATCATTTGTGTTCCAGTAGTACACCACTCAAGGTTCTATACTCCTTATTCTTGTTATCTAGATCCCATAGATTCTGCCACATGATTGTTGCTTTAATATTACTGTAAATAAGACCTAGTTCATACAATTGTAAATACTACACAGCACCCCTCCCAGATCTCAGCCCACTTTGCAATTTCCTGAACTCTATTATTGTGGGGGTTGACTCTATTCTTTTACACACTACTCCTATTTACTATTCTTTATTCCCACCCTACCTCAGAATCTGACCTCCCACAGCCTCACAGCTTTCTAAATCCAACTAACAATCCTTTAATCCCCAATAAGAGTCACATTTTCTTTCCATCCTTTCTAAAACATGGCTAGTGGATTGGAAGATCACAGATAAAACTATATGTAGTCAAAGGATCTCCCATCTCTTCTCTACTGGCTGCTACTGTGAATATCATAGAATACTGTCTGTCTTAAACCATTTTTCCTAACTCCTCCAACTGATCACAAAAAAGAGTAGAGGGAAGCTGTGAACACCAGGATACACAAAGGAGACTGCATCACTGAATCTCACAGGTGTACTATCATAGAAGTTCACACCATAATCACAGGGAACCAAAGCAGATCAATTTAAGAAACAGAGGTTAACAAGTAGAGTCTCACGAACAATGAGAAGACAAAGAAACAATCCCCAAATGGAGGGAAAGGAGGAAGCCTCAGAAACAATGCTAAATGAAATAGAAGAAATTCAACTATCAGATATTGAGTTCAAAATAATGATTATCAGGAAGCTCAGTGAACCCACAATTAGCTACCAGAAACTAGAGGGAAGTTACAATGATCTCCCTGAAAACTATATCAACATGAAAAAGAAAATAGAAACTATCAACAAGGGCCAAGAGGAAATAAAGAACACAATTTCTGAACTGAAGAACACAGTAGAAGGAATGAAAAGCAAGATCGATGAAGCTGAAGACCAGATTAGCAAATTGGAGGACAAACTAGAAAATAACACCCAGAAATAGCAAGAAAAGGAAAAGAGGCTCAGGAAGAATGAAGAGGGATTAAGAGAAATGCAAGATGATATGAAACATAATAATATCCATATAATAGGGACACCAGAAGGAGAAGAAGAAGAAAAGGGTTAGAAAACCATTTTGAAAAAGTAATGGTGGAAAACTTCCCTAATTTGATGAGAGAAAAAGTCACACAATCCAAGAAACACAGAGAGTCCAAATCAAGAGGAAGCCAAAGAGGCCCACCTCAAGACACACCATAATTAAAACGGCAAAATTTCAAGACAAAGAGAGAATATTAAAGGCAGCAAGGGAGAAATAGGAAGTAAAATTCAAAGGAGCCCCAATAAGGCTAACAGCTGAATTCTCAATGGAAACACTGCAAGCCAGAAGAGAATGGCAAGAAATAGTCCAAGTAATGAAAATCAGAGGTCTCCAACCAAGGCTACTTTACCCACAAAGGCTCACAATCAAGATAGAAGGCCAAATAAGAAGCTTCCCAGACAAATGAAGTCTAAAAGAATACACCTCCACCAAACCAGCTCTGCAAGAGATGCTAAAGAGACTGCTTTAAGGAAAGGAAGGAAGAGAGAGAGAGAGGGAGAGGGAGAGAGAGAGAGAGAGAGAGAGAGAGAGAGAGAGAGAGAGAGAGAGAGAGAGAAACACATGTACATAAATGGCAATGAATAAGTACCTATCAATAATAACCTTAAACTAAATGGATTAAATTCTCCAATCAAAAGACATAGAATAGCTGAATGGATAAGAAAGCATGACCCACACATATGCTGCCTACAAGAGACACACCTGAGGACAAAAGGCCTGCACAGGCTGAAAGTGAAGGGCTGGAAACAAATTTTCCAAGAAAATGGACAGGAAAGAAAAAGCCAGGGTAGCAATACTCATATCAGACAAAATAGACTTCCAAAGAAAGGCCGTAAAGAGAAATCCAGAAGGTCACTTCATAATACTCAAGGGAAGAATCCACCAAGAAGACATAAATATTGTAAATATATGTGCACCCAACATAGGAGCACACAAATACATAAAGAAAATCTTAAGGACTTCAAAAAAGATATTGTCAGCAACACAATTATAGTGAGGGATTTTAACACCTCACTGTCAAAAATGGACAGATCTTCCAAACAAAATAGCAACAAAGATATTGTGGCATTGAACAATACCCTAGATGAAATGGACTTCACTGATCTATACAGAGCCCTCTATCCCAAAGAAGCTAAATACACATCCTTTTCAAATGTACAGGGAACATGTTAAAAAATAGACCACATAAAGGGACACAAAACAAGCCTCAACAATTTCAAGAAAATTGAAATCATACCAAGCATTTTCTTGAATTATAAGGAACTGAAGCTAAAAACCAACCCCAAGGAAAACAACCCAAAACACTCAAAATCATGGAGATAAAATAGCATGCTATTAAACAATGAATGGGTCAAGGATGAAATTAGGGAAGAAATTAAAAGGTTTCTGGAAACAAATGAAAACAAACTCACAACAACCCAAAACTTATGGAACACAGCCAAGGCAGTCCTGAGAGGGAAGTTGAAAGTGATAGAGGCACACCTAAAAAAGATAGAAATATTTCAAACAAACTACCTATCCCTATGTCTACAAGAAATCGAGGGACAACAGCAAAGCCAGCCCAGAGCAAGTAGAAGGAAGGAAATAACCAAGATCAGAGCAGAATGAAATGATATAGACACTAAAAGCACACTTCTAAGGATCAATGAATCCAAGAGCTGGTTCTTTGAAAAGATAAACAAATTCGACAAGCGTTTAAGCAGACTCATCAAGGAGAAAAGAGAGAAGACCGAAATAAAAACAATCAGAAATGAAAGAGGAGAGATTACAACAGATACCACAGAAATACAAAAGGATTGTAAGAAATTACTATGAAGAACTGTATGCCAAGAAATTTGAAAACCTAGGTGAAATGGACAAATTTCTAGAAAAATATAATCTTCCAAAACTTAATGAAAAAGTAGCAGGATGCCTGAACAGACCAATAACACCAAAAGAAATTGAAACACTAATCAAAAAACTCCCAACACACAGAAGCCCTGGACTGGAAGTCTTCACAGGAGAATTCTACAAAGCATTTAAGGAAGAGCTAACCCCTATCCTTCAGACTATTCCAAAAAACCAAAAAGATGGGAGACACCCAAACTCATTTTATGAGGCCAACATCATCCTAATTCCAAAACCAGATAAAGACACAACAGAGGATTGAGTGCGGGCTGGGAGCCAAAGTGTCCCAGGTTTGATTCCCAGCCAGGTTACATTCCTGGGTTTCAGGCCATAACCCCCAGCAACCGCACATTGATCTCTCTCTCTCTCTCTCTCTCTCTCTCTCTCCCCCCTCCCTCCCTTCCCTCTCTAAAAATAAAACAAATAAAATCTTAAAAAAAGCGAAAATTTAAAAAAAAAGACACAACAAAGAAAGAAACTTCAGGCCAATATCGCTGATGAACATTGCCACTAAAATCCTCAACAAAATGCATTAAAAAGATAATAAACCATGACCAAGTGGGATACATTCCAGGGATGCAAGGATAGTACAATATTTGCAAATAAGTAAATGTAATACATCAAATAAACAAAAGCAAAGACAAAAACCACATGATCATATCAATAGATGCATAAAGAGCATTTGAGAAGGTACAGTACCCATTTATGATAAAAACACTCAGAAAAGTGGGAATAGACGGAACATTCCTCCACATAATAAAGGCCATATATCAGAGACCTACAGCCAACATCACTCAATGGGCAAAAATTAAAATCTTTTCCACTAAGATCAGGAACAAGACAAGGCTGTCCACTTTCACCACTTCTATTCAATATAGTACTGGAAGTTCTAGCCACAGTGATCAGACAAGAATAAGAAATAAAAGGCATCCAAATCAGAAAGCAGGAAACAAAACTGTCACTGTTTGCAGATGACATGATAGTGTACATAAAAAATCCTATAGACTCGGTCAAAAAGCTGATTGACCTAATAAGTGAATTTGACAAAACAGCAGAATACAAAGTCAATATCCAGAAATCAAAGGCATTTCTGTACACCAACAATGAAACAGCAGAAACAGAAATCAAGAAAAAGTCCTATTTGAAATAGCAAAAAGTAATATAAAATACCTAGTAATAAACCTAACCAAAGTGGTAAAAGACCTGTATTCAGAAAACTACATAACACTGAGGAAAAAAATCAAGGAAGACTTAAATAAATGGAAATGTATATCATGTTCATGGATTGGAAGAATTAACATCATCAAAATGTCCATACTACCCAAAGCAATTTACACATTCTATGCAATACCTATTAAAGTACCAATGGCTTATTACACAGACATAGAACAAACACTTCAAAAATTTATATGGAACCATAAATGACCCCAAATAGCTTCTACAATCTTGAGAAAGAAGAGTAAAGTAGGAAGGATCACAATACCTGACACTAAACTGTACTACAAGGCCACTGTAATCAAAACAAGCCTCATACTGGCATAAAAACAGGTGCATGGACCAATGGAACAGAACAGAGAGTCCAGAAATAAACCCAAGTTTCTATGGTCAATTAATATTTGACAAAGGAGGCAGCAACATAAAATGGAGTAAAAATAGCCTCTTCTACAAATGATTTTGGGAGAACTGGACAGCTACGTGCCAAAAAAATGAAACTCTAGCACCAACTTACACCTTATTATACAAAAATAAATTCAAGGTGGATAAAAGACTTAAATATAAAACGTGACACCATTAATGTCCCAGAGGAGAACGTAGGTAGGAAAATCACAGATATTTCACAGAGAAACTTTTTTACTGACATGTCCCCTAGAGCAAGAGACATAAAGGAAAAAATAAACAAGTGGGACCTCATCAAAATTAAAAGCTTCTGCACAGCTAGAGAAAACAGTATCAAAATAAAAAGAGAACCAACTGTATGGGAAAACATATTTGCCAATGATACCTCAGACAAGGGTTTAATCTCCAAAATATATAAAGAACTTACACGACTCCACTCTAAGAAGACAAGCAAACCAATTAAAAAATTGGCAAAGAACTTGCACAGACACTTCTCCAAGGAGGACATACAGAGGATCCAAAGGCACATGAAATGATGTTTAATATCACTAGCAATCAGAGAGATGCAAATTAAAACCAAAATGAGATACCACTTCACACCAGACAGAATGGCCATCATAAACAAAGCAACAAACAACAAGTGTTGGAGAGGTTGTGGAGAAAAGGGGACCCTACTGCACTGTTGGTGGGACTGCAGACTTGTACAACCACTGTGGAAAACAGTATGGAACTTCCTCAGAAAACTAAAAATGGATCTGCCTTTTGACCCAGTAATTCCACTCCCAGGACTATATCCTAAGAACCCTGAAACACAAATACAAAAGAACCTTTGCACCCCAATGTTCATAGTAGCACAATTCACAATAGCTAAGTGCTGGAAGCAACCTAGATGCCCATCAGTAAATGAATGGATCAAAAAATTATGGTACATTTACACATTGGAATTCTATGCAGCAGAAAGAAAGGAGCTCCTGCCCTTTGCAACAGCATGGATGGAACTGGGAAGCATTATGCTAAGCGAAATAAGTCAGGTAGTGAAAGACAAATACCATATGATCTCACCTTTAATAGGAACCTAAACAACAAAACAAAGAAACAAGCAAAATATAGTCAAAGACACAGAAATAGAGGACAGGCTGACAGTGACCATAGGGGAGAGAAGAGGGAATTTCAGGGGAGAATGGGAAGGGTTTACAGGAACAAATATAAAGGACACATGGACAAACTCTAGGGGGAGGGTGGTAATGAGAGGGAAGTGGGGAGGGATAGATGGGTGGGCTGGAATGGGAGTAGAAGGGGGAAAACTGTACTTGAACAATGATTAAAATAAAATTTTTTTTAAAGATTTTATTTATTTATTTTTAGAGAGGGAAGGGAGGGAGGGAGGGACAGGGAGAGAGAGAGAGAAACATTGATGTGCGGTTGCTGGGGGTTATGGCCTGCAACCCAGGAATGTACCCTGGCTGGGAATCGAACCTGGGACACTTTAGTTCCCAGCCCGCACTCAATCCACTGAGCTACGCCAGCCAGGGCTTGATTAAAATAAAATTTAAAAAATAATTTTTATTGCTGTTCAATTACAGTTGACCTCCTTTTCCCTCATTATAATCCCCTTGCTTTCCCAATACTATATCCCATATTCAGTCCATTGTGACCCATTTATTTACTAATGAGCAATTGGGATGTTTCCAGCACTTGACTATCATAAATTGTGCTGCTATGAACATTGAGGTGGATAGGTTCTTTTGAATTGATGTTTCAGGATTCTTAGGGTATATCCAAACAGTGCAATCACTGAGTCAAAAGGCAAAGGCAACTCTATTTTTAGTTTTTTGAAGAAATTCCATATTGTTTTCCACAGTGGCTGAACCAATCTGCATTCCCATGAACCTTGCAATAGGGTTTCCTTTTTTTCACAGCTTCACCAGCGTTTGTTGTTTGTTATTTGTTAATGATGGCCATTCTGACAGTTGTGAGGTCAAATGTCATTGTGGTTTTAATTTGCATCTCTCTTAATGATTAGATATGTTGAGCATTCTTTCATATGCTTATGGGCCCTGTAGATGTCTTCCTTGGAGAAGTGTTTGGTAGGTCCTTTTGCCCATTTTTATTTTGATTGTTTGTATTCCTGGCAGTGAGTCATATAAATTCTTCATATATTCTGGAGATCAAACCCTTGTTCAAGGTATCATTGGCAAATTTGTTTTCCCATGCAATTGGTTCCCTATTCATTTCAATGGTGTTTTCTCTAGCCATGAAGAAGCTTTTTAGTTTGATGTAGTCCCCTTGTTTATTCTCTCCTTTATATCCCTCACCCGATTGTATATATCAGTGAAAATATTGCTGTGTTGGGTATCAGAAATTTTCCTATGTTTTCCTCTAGGACTGTTATGTTGTCACAACTTATATTAAGTCTTTTATCCATCCTGAGTTTATATTAGTATACTGTGTAAGTCAGTTTTCCATGTACCATTCCAGATCTCCCAACACCACTTATTGAAGATGATATTTTAGAAACATTTTTTAAATTGTTATTCGAGTACAATTGTCTCCATTTTCCCCCATTACTCTCCCCTGCCCCACTGACTCCCAATCTCCCAACCTCAGTGCTACTCCCCTTTGGCTTTGTCCATGGGTCCTTTACACATATTCCTTAATGACCCTTCCCTTTCTTTCCCCTGTTACACCCCTCCCCTTCCCCTCTGGTTACTGTTTTTATACCATTTTATGCTTCTGACCCTTTTGTTAAGTATTAATTGACCATAGAGACATGTGTTTATTTCTGGGATTTCTATTCTATTCCATTGATGTCTGTTCTAATGCCAGCACCAGGCTGTTTTGGTTACTGTGTCCTTATAATATAGTTTGATATCAGGTATTCTCTTCCCTCCTACTTTGTTCTATTTTCTCAATATTTCTGAGGCTATTTGTGGTCATTTGGGGTTCCATATAAGTTTTGAAATATGTGTTCTGTATCTGTGAAATATGTCATAGGTATTTTAATATGGATTTTATTGAATCCGCAGATTATTTGGGCAGTGTGGTCATTTTGATAACGCTAATTCTTCCAATCCATGCACATTGCATACGCTTCCATTTATTTGTATCTTCCTTAATTTTTTTTTCATTCAGTGTTCTGTACTGCTCTGAGTAGAAGTATTTTACCTCCTATGTTAAGTTTGTACCTAGGTACTTTATTTTTCTTGTCATAGTAAATGAGATTTTTTGCTGTTTTGATATTTTATTGTTGGTGTAAAAAATGTCTTTGGTTTCTGAATATTGATGTTGTATCCCTTTGTTTTGCCAAAGTCACTTATCAGGTTGAGTAGCTTTATTGTGGAATGTATATGGTTTTCTACATACACTATCATGTTATCTGCAAATAATGCCAATTGTACTTCCTTCTTTCCAATTCGCATGCCTTTTATTCCTTTTTCTTGTCTGATCACTCTGGCTAGAACTTCCAATACTATGTTGAATAAAAGTGGCAAAAATGGACATCCTTGTTTGTTCCTGATCTTAGGGGGGATGCTTTTAGTTTTTGCCCATTGAGTGTGATGTTAGCTGTAGGATTCTCATATGTCATTTATTAGGTTGAGGAATGCTCCCTCTTTTCCCACTTTGCTCAGTGTTTTAATCACAAATCAGTGTGATACCCTTTCAAATGTTTTTCTCCATCATCTATTGAGATGATTATGTGATTTTTGTTTTTCCTTTTGTTTATGTGATGTATTACTTTTATTGATTTGAAAATATTGTACCATTCTTGCATCCCTGGGATGAATCCCATTTGATCATGCATATGATCTTTTAAATGTATTGCTGCATCCAGATTTCCAATATTTTGTTGAGGATTATAGCGCCTATGTTCATTAATACTATTGGCCTGAAGATTTCTTTCTTTGTTGTGTCTTTATCTGTTTTTTTTTTTAATTAGGATAATACTAGCCTCATAAAAAGTGTTTGGGAGTCTTCCCTGTTCTTGAATTTTGGGAATAGTTTGAGAAGAGTAGGAGCTAACTCTTCCCTAAAAGTTTGATCAGATTAGTCTGTGAAGCTGTCTGGTCCAGGGCTTTCATGTGCTGGGAGCTTTTTGATTACTCCTTTTTAAAAAGATTTTGGCCCTGGCTGGCATAGCTCAGTGGACTGAGTGCGGGCTGTGGACCAAAGCATCACAGGTTCGATCTTTTTTTTTAAGATTTTATTTATTTATTTTTAGAGAGGGAAGGGAGGGAGGGAGAAAGAGAGAGGGAGAGAAACATCAATGTGCGGTTGCTGGGGGTCATGGCCTGCAACCCAGGCATGTGCCCTGACTGGGAATTGAACCTGCGACATTTTGGTTCGCAGCCTGAGCTCAATCCACTGAGCTACGCCAGCCAGGGCTGTTGATTACTCCTTTAACTTAACTGCCTCTTTTCACTCTATTTATGGTTTCTGCTTCTTCTTGATTCAGTTTTGGAAGATTATATGTTTCTAGAAATTTGTCATTTTTGTCTAGGTTCTCAAATTTCTTAGCATATAAGTGTTCATAGTAATTTCTGATAATCCTTTGTATTTCTGTGGTATTGGTTATATTTTCTCATCTTTCAATTCTGATTTTATTTACATGGGTCCTCTCACTGTTTTTCTCAATGAAGCTAGTTAAAGGCTTGTTGATTTTGTTTATCTTTTCAAACAATGAGCTCCTGGATTTGTTGATCCTTTGGGTTGTTCCTTCAGTCTCTATGTCATATAATTCTACTCTGATCTTGATTATTTTCTTCCTTCTACTCTCTTTGAGCTTTGTTGTTGTTGTTGTTGTTATTGTTGTTGTTATTTCTCATGTGTTTTAGGTATAGAGTTATGCTGCTTATTTGAGATTTTTTTTTTAATGTAGGCCTGAATTGCTATGAACTTCTGTCTCAGGTCTTCCTTCACTGTGTCTGATAGGTTTGGAGATGTTTATTTTCATTTGTGTCCAGAAACTTTTTGATTTCTTCTTTGATCTCATTGTTAATCCATTCATTATTTAACAATATATTAGTCTCCATGTATTTCAATAATTTTGAGTTTTTTTCCTTGAGATTTGTTACTAATTTCAATACATTGTCACTTGATAAGATGCTTGATATATTTCAATTGTGTTTAAATTGTTGAGGTTTCTTTTCTGTCCAACCATGTGGTCTATCTTTGAAAATATTCCATGTGTTTTTGAAAAGAATGTATATTTTGCTTCTTTGGGATGACTGGTTCTGTATATACAGAAATTAAGTCCTTTGATCTAGTGTGTTTTTCAATGCCAAAATATCCTTGTTGATTCTTTGCTTGGAAGACCTATCCATTGTTGACAATAAGATGTTAAAATCCCCTACTCTAAGTGGGTTGCTGTAGATATCTTTCTTGAAGTCCTCCAAAATTGTCCTTGTATATTTGGGTACTCCTACATAGGGTAAACATACATTTATAATGTTTATGCCTTCTTGATGGGTTCTTCCCTTGAGTGTTATGAGGTGACCTTCTTTGTCTCTATTTATGGTCTTGTTTTGAAATCTATTTTGTCCAGTATAGGTATTGCTACCCAGTCTTTTTGTTCCCGTCCATTTGCTTGGAATATTTTTTCCAACACTTCACTTTCAGTGTGTATAGGTCTTTTGTTCTGAGGTGGGTCTCTTGTAGACAGCATATATGAGGGTTCTTTTTTTTATCCATTCAGCTACTGTATGTCTTTTTATTGGAGCATTTAATACATTTACATTTAAGTTTATTATTGATAGGTATTTATTCATTGCTATTTTTCCCTTTGTACCATGTTCACCTCTCTTTCTCTCTGTTTTTCTTCATTTTTATAAAACTGTCCCTTAGGCATCACTTTGTGCTGGTTTGGTGGAGATGTAGTCTTTTACCACTCTTTACTTTGTCTGGGAACCTCTTTATTTCACCTTACATTTTAAATGAGCCTTGCTGAATAGAGTAGTCTTGGTTGCAGTCCTTTGTTTTTCACTATTTAGAATATTTCTTGCCATTCCCTTGTCATTTTGAGTGTTTTTGTTGAGAAATCAGCTGACAGCTTTATCAGAGTACCCTTGTATATTACTAGCTTTTTTCACTCTGCTATCTTTAAGAGTCACGTGTTTTCATTAAGTTTTCATTTTAATTATGATGCATCTTTGAGTATTCCTCTTTGGATCCATCTTGATTGGAACTCTCTGTGCTTCCTGGACTTCCTTGAATTTCTTTCTCATCAAGTTAAGGAAGTCTTATGTCATTACTTTTTCAAGCTGGTTTTCTACTCCTTGTTCCTCTTCTTTTCCTGGTATCCCTATGATATGGAAATCATTACATTTTATGTTATCCTGCAGCTTTCTTAAATTCTCTTTATTCCTTCTGGGTCGTTTTTTTTCTTGTTAATTTTTTTTGACAGAGGGGGAGGGAAGGACAAAGAGAGGGAGAGAAACACCAATGTGTGGTTGTCTCTCACACGCTCCCTACTGAGGGTCTGGTTTTCAACACAGGCATGTGCCCTGATGGGGAATCGAATCAGTGACCCTTTGATTTATAGGCCTGAACTCAATCCACTGAACCACAAAGCCAAGATGGAGTCTTTTCATTTTATTTTGTTATGTTTTGTTGTTCTGTCTGGGAATTTTTTTCTACCTTGTCCTTGAACTCACTGATTCAATCCTCTGCTTCATCTAACCTGCTTTTAGTTTTTAATTTCTTCCTGGATCTTACTGATACTTTCTATGCCCTTTCTCATGAGGATGTAGTTCACAGTAAGTTCACTGTAGCTTTTCTGAAGTTCTTTGTAGTTCTCTCTGAGCTTATTGAGCATCCATAAAATATTTTTTTTTTAAATCAAAGTCTGCAAAAGATGGTGGTGAGGTAGGTGGGAGCAGAGCTCAGTTCTCCCTGTGCCCAGCTGGAACACCTAGCCACTCTTCTGAGGAACAGAGTAAACAGCCAACAGAATCCCAGCTCATATGAAGTTTGGAGGCCAAAAACTATAGAGGACATTGAGAAAACAGATGGTGAGGATATTGCATTGGGAGGGAAAGTCCTTGGAATCTGCACAGGGACCTAGGCTGCTGTGACCCTTAGCGTGGCACCTGCCACAGGATATGGGAAAGAGAATTAGATCACCAGCTCCCTCCTCTACCAGAGCAGGGAGGGCAACCCTACACATGCAGGGACCAGGATTCCTGAAGTCACTGGGAGGAATAGAGATGAAGCGGGAGACACACAGAGGAGGTATACATCTTCTGGGACTGTGGATGTCATCTAGGCTATTATGAGAGAAATTGGGGAGATTGGGGGCACCTGAGAAGGGAGAAGAGTTGGGCTGTGCCAGACACTGGCCAGACCTGTTATGTAGTTGGGCTGTGTGAAAAGCCACCCACTTGTTAACAACAGCAGGCGGTCTCTTTGTAAAGAACTCTTGAGTAGTGGCTGACTTGCCCAGAGGATGATTTGAGCTGCGTGCCTTTGCTTGTCTTGGGCTGCTTGCTCAACTGTGGATTCAAGCTATGCACCTGCACTTGCCTCAGCCAGTTTGCCAAGGAGCTGATTCGTACCGCTGGCCCTGAGGTTAATTCAAGCAACTTACCTGAGTTGGACTCAGACCACTAGCCTGGCAGCTGAGTCTCTCCACTCTCCTGGAGGCTGAC
Source organism: Phyllostomus discolor (assembly GCF_004126475.2). Classification (NCBI taxonomy): domain Eukaryota; kingdom Metazoa; phylum Chordata; class Mammalia; order Chiroptera; family Phyllostomidae; genus Phyllostomus; species Phyllostomus discolor. Next base: position 104,562,207 of record NC_040907.2, read on the forward strand.
TGGTGAAGCTCCCCCTGCAGCTGATCCTGGCTGCTAATGGCACCACTCACCTCATGGCTGATTTGAGCCTCATGTCCTAGCGTGACTCACACTGCTCACCCAGAGGCTGACTGGTGCTGCACACCCAGAGGCTGAATGGCACTGTTTGCCCAGTGGTGAGCTTCAGCCATGGTGAGGTCAAAAAGAGCAAGGAGGGGGCACACTGCACAGACCACAGAACAACTACTGAATTAAAGGCACAGGCCTGTCACAGATGGCCAGTGGAGGCCTGACAGCTCATGAAGGACCTGGGCTAAGGCTGGACCACCGTGAATATTGTGGCCCAGACCTGGTCCCCATCCTCACAAACCTATAGGAAGGGAGAAAAGCGAAGTCCAGCCACCCTCTTCCTGTGGTATCCAGGAAGAACAGCAGAACTCACTCAATGGGATTAAAGTAAGCAGGGGGCTTATTTTTTTCTTTCCTTTCTCTTTCTTTTTCTTCCCCCAGGTGAGATACTAAGACAGAGCTATGAAAGGTCCAGAGACAGATCCAAAGGGGAAGCACAAGGCTAACCCCTAAAACCGAGAAACTGAGACAAATGTCATTTCTTATCTCATACAGCTGGCATTTTATTGTTTATGTATATTATTATTATTTTTACATTATTTTTACTTTTTTACTTTATTAGTATTTTTTAAATTTATCTTCCTTATGTTTAGTTTTCTTCATTTTATTTCTCTGTTTAATTACATTGTTTGACTGGTTTTCCATATTCTTTCTTTATTGTATTTTAATTTTTCTTTCACTTCACTAATGGTCCAATGATGTTTGGTTGTGTACTTTCTTTCTTTCTTTTTTTTGTAAAGATTTTATTTTATTTATTTTTATTTTTATTTTTTTTATTTTAATCATAGAGAGGGAATTGAGGGAGAAAGAGAGAGGGAGAGAAACATCAATGTGCGGTTGCTGGGGGTCATGGCCCACAACCCAGGCATGTACCCTGACTGGGAATTGAACCTGTGACACTGGTTTGCAGCCTGCAGTCAATCCACTGAGCTATGCCAGCCAGAATTGGTCATGTACTTTCTATTCTGGTTATGCAAATCATGTATTTTTTGTCATATTACTGTTGTTCCAGTACTATTGTAAATAATTGTTGTTCCATACAATTGTATATACTACACAGCAACCCTCCCTAATTTTAGCCCACTTCAATTTATTTCTGAGCATTATTATTGTTGTGGTTAACTCTATTTTCTCTCAGACTACACCAACTTTCTATCCTTTACTTTCACTATATCTCATAATCTAAATTTTCACAAGTGCTCTACTTTCTGGATTTGGCTCACAATCCTCATCCCCTCTAACAAAAGTCTTATCTCTCTTTCACCTTTTATAAGAAGTGGCTAGTTGGGTGAAATGTCACAGTTAATGCTATACTTATCCAAAGAATCTATCTCTTCTCTACTGCTTGCAACTTTAAATCCCATAGAATATTATCCCACTGTGTTAATTCATTTTGCCTACCCACTGGCACTGATCACTTCAAGAATTGTTGGGAGCTGAGAACATCAGTATACACACTGGAGGAAAGAAACTATCAACAAAGGAACAACCAAAAGTTAAAAAAAAAAAAAAAACACGTACAACAAGAGGGCTCACACAAACAGAAAAAAGGGCAAACCTAAAGCATTCAGACAAGTATATCCAAGAGACCACACCACTGAATTCCATAGAATTCCTAACATGGAAGTTCACCCTACAAAGACAGATAGCAAAGTGAAATACCTGGAAACATAGAAACAAACAAAAAGAGTCACCTAAAATGGGGAGACAAAAAAAGAACATGCAATAAAGAAAATAGAAGACTTCCCACTGAAAGAGCTAAATGCAATGGAGGAAAGCAAACTATCAGATATAAAATTAATGATTATAAAGATTCTTAAGGAACTCACAGACAACTACAAGAACTGAATGAGAACTACAGCACTATGAAAAAGGAAATAGAAACTATAAACAAAAATCAGGAAGAAATGAACAATAAAATCTTGGAAATAAAAAAGTAAACACACACACTAGATGGGATTACAAGCAGGGTGGATGAAACAGAGGATTGAATTAGCGAGCTGGAGGGCAAGGCAGAAAAAACACCCAGAAAGAGCAAGAAAAGGAAAAGAGACTCAAAAAGAATGAAGAGGTGGTAAGATATAGGGAACCAGTCTGTGTGGCAATGGAAAATTTATCTGAGCCCTGGCTTGGAAAATTGACAGGTACAAAGTGGCACAGAGGACTCAGGACTACAGATTGGCTTTCCCATGGGGAACTACACCTGCATTATACCTAGGGTGTTTTGAGGCTTGCTTTTGCTAAAAACTCCTTTGCCCTGAGTTAAGATAGCAAATGTTTAATGCATATCTTTGAAATAACTTTCTAAAGTCTGTGCTAAACCTCCCAAGGATGGAGCATAAGCAGTTCAACCACTTTTTCCCTTGCATTTACCAGATACTTTTCTTTGCTATCAGTAAGAAATAATTACAACATCTTTTTCCTTATTATCTGTAAAAGGTAATCACCTAAAGCAAACCTGTGTAAAATAAATGAGGACCGTCATGATGTAATGATCCCAGAAAAGCAATAAAAGCCTATTCAGGAAAGGGTCGAGGTGCTCTGTCACTCAGAGAGTGGTCATGCCATCCCTTTTTCTCCACAAGACTTTTGAAGTCCATGTGGATTTATTTGTCACAACCACAACATCTTGGACACTACTAGTTGGGGTCCACACCACTTAGGAAACTGCAAGACAACATGAAACATAATAATATCCATATAATAGGAATAACAGAAGGAGAAGAAGAAGAGCAAGGTATAGGAAACCTGTTTCAAAAAGTAACAATGGAAAATTTCCCTAATTTGATGAGAGAAAAAGTCACACAAATCCAGAAAACACAGTGAGTCCCAATCAAAAGGAACCCAAAGAGGCCCACTTAAAGACACAACATTATTAAAATGGTAAAATTCCAAGACAAAGAGAGAATCTTAAAGGCAGCAAGGGAGAAACAGGAAGTAACATAACAAGAGAGCCCTCATTTGACTACCAGCTGGCTACTCAAGGGAAATGCTCCAAACCAAAAGAGAATGGAAAGGAATAGTACAAATAATGAAAAACAAAGGCCTGCAACCAAGACTACTCTCTAAAGCAAGGTTCTCAAATAAAATGGAAGGTGAAATAAGGAATTTCGCAGGCAAAAGAAGTCTAAAAGAATATAGCTCTTCCAACCCAGCTCTGCAAGATATACTAAAGTGTCCGTTTTAAGAAAAGGACTCCTGGCTGGCGTAGCTCAGTGGATTGAGCGCGGGCTGGGAACCAAAGTGTCCCAGGTTCGCTTCCCAGCCAGGGTACATTCCTGGGTTGCAGGCCAGAACTCCCAGCAACCGCACATTGATGTTTCTCTCTCTCTCTCTATCTCCCTCCCTCCCCTCTCTAAAAATAAATAAATAAAATCTTTAGAAAAAAAGAAAAGAAAAAAAAAGGCACGAAAGAGAGGAACACAGGTACAAAATATAGGCAAGGAATAAGTACATATCAATAACAACCTTAAATGTAAACGGATTAAATGTTCCAATCAAAAGACATAGAATAGCTGACTGGATAAGAAAGCATGACCCACACATACGCTGCCAGAAGAAACCCACCTCAGAAAAAAAGACCTAAACAGACTTAAAGTGAAGGGCTGGAAACAAATTTTCCAAGCAAATGGATAGGAAAAAAAGGCTGAGGGTAGCAATACTCATATCAGACAAAATAGATTTTTTAAAAAGGCATAAAGAAACCTTAAAAAAAAGCCATAAAGACCCCAGGTCAATTCATAATACTCAAGGGAAGATTTCATCAAGAAAAATAAACATTACAAATATATATGCACCCAACATAGGACCACCCAAATACATAAGGAAACTCTCGGAGGACTTCAAGAAAGATATTGGCAGCAGCACAATTACAGTAAGGGATTTTAACACCTTGCTGTCAAAAATGAGTAGATTTTCCAAACAAAATATCAACAAAGATATTGCAGCATTGAATAATGTCCCAGATCAAATGGACTCAACTGATTTATATAGAGTTTTTGCTTCTTTCATCTCTAAGGAGCAAAATACACATTCTTTACAAATGCACATGGAACATTTTCAAAGATAGACCACACGATAGGACACAAAAGAAGCCTCAACAAATTCAAGAAAACTGAAATCATATCAAGCATTTTCTCTGACCACAAGAGACTATAACTACAAACCAACCTCAAGGAAAAAACTCAAATACACTCCAATGCATAGAGATTGAATAGCATGCTATTAAACAATGAATGGGTCAAGAATGAGATTAGGGAAGAAATCAGAAAGTTTCTGGAAATAAATGAAAATGAACCCACAACAACCCAAAACTTATGGGACACAGCCAAGGCAATCCTGAGAGGGAAGTTCATAGTAGTACAGGCCTACCTAAAAAATATAGAAACATTTCCAATAAACAATCCAACCCTACACCTACAAGAACTACAAGAACAACAACAGAGACAGCCTCGAGCAAGTGGAAGGAAATAACCAAGATCAGACCTGAATTAAGTGACAGAGAGACTAAAATCACAATTCTAAGGATCAATATCCAGGACCTTGTTCTTTGAAAAGATAAACAAAATGGACAAACTGGTAAGCAGACTCATCAAGAAAAATAAAGAGAGCATCAACATAAACATAATCAGAAATGAAAGAGCAGAGATTACAACTGATACCACAGAAATACAAGGGGTTGTAAAAATTCACCAAGAACAACTACATGACAACAAATTTGAAAACCTAGGGGAAATGGACAAATTTCTAGAAAAATATGATCTTACAACTCTGAATGAAGAAGAAGCAGGAAGCCTGAATAGACCAATTACAGTTAATGAAATTGAAGCAGTAATCAAAAGCCTCCCAACAACAAAAGCCCCAGACAAAATGGTTTCACAGGATACTTCTCCAAAGCATTTAAGAAAGAGCTGACTCCTATCATTCACAAACTGTTCCAGAAAATCCATGAAGATGGAAGACTACCAAACACTTTTTATCAGTTCAGTGTTGATCTAATCCCATTCCAGATAAAGACACACCAAATAAAACTTCAGGCCAATATCACTGATGAACATAGATAACAAAATCCTCAACAAAATATTGGCAAACCTCATCTAGCAATATATTAAAAAGATCATCCACCATGATCAAGTGGGATTCATCCCAGGGATGCAAGGATGGTACAATATTTGCAAATCGGTAAATGTAATACACCACATAAACAAAATGAAAGACAAAAACCACATGATCATATTGCTAGATGATAAAAAAGCATTTGACAAGGCACAGCACTGGTTTATGATTGAAACACTGAGCAAAGTGGTAACAGAGGGAGCATTCTTCAACCTAATAAAGGACATATATGAGAGACCTACAACCAATATCATAAACTAAACTAAAACTTTCCCACTAAGATCAGGAACAAGACAAGTTTGTCCACTTTCACTGCTTCTATTCAACATAGTATTGGAAGCCCTAACCAGAGCATTCAGATAAGTAAAAGAAATAGAAGGCATCCAAATTGAAAAAAAGAAAATAAAACTGTCATGGCTTGTAGATGACATGGTAGCATACACAGAAAATCCCATAGACTCCACCAAAGAGCCGCTTGGCCTAATAAATAAATTTAACATAACAGCAGGATACAAAGACAATATTCAGCGATCAAAAGCATTTTTGTAAATAAAAAATGAAATATCAAAAACAGAATTCAGGAAACAAATCCCATTTGATATAGCAACAAGAAAAATAAAATACCTAGGAATAACCTAACCAAGGAGGTAAAAGTCATGTTCTCAGAAAACTACACAAAACTGAAGAAAGAAACCAAGGAAGACAGAAATAAGTGGAAACATATACCGTGTTCATTGACTAGAAGAATTAACATCATCAAAATGTCCATACTACCCAAAGCAATTTAAAGATTCAATGCAATTCCTATTAAAGTACCAATGGCGTATTTCACAGACATAAAACAAACACTTCAAAAACTTATATAGAACCATAAACAACCTCGAATAGCTGCAGCAATTTTGAGAAAGAAGAACAAAGTAGGAGGGATCACAATACCTGATTTCAAACTGTATTACAAGGCCACTGTAATCAAAACAGCATGGTACTGACATAAGAACAGACATAGAGAACAATGAAACTGAACTAAGAGCCCAGAAAGAAACCCAAGTCTCTATGGTCAATTTACTTGACAAAGAGGGAAGAAGCATAAAATGGAGTAAAAAGAGCCTCTTCAACAAATAGTGTGAGATCTGGACAGTTACATGCAAAAAAAAAAAAAAAGAAGAAGAAGAAGAAAAAGAAGAAACAAACTCAATCACCAACTTACAACATAAACAAAAATAAATTCAAGGTGGATAAAAGACTTAAATATAAGTTGTGACGCCATAAATTCCTACAGGAGAGCATGGGCAGGACAATCTCAGATATTTCTTGCAGCAATATTTTCACTGATATGTCCCCTAGAACAAGGGACATAAAGGAAAGAATAAACAAATGGGATCTCATCAAAATAAGAAGCTTCTGCAGAGCTAAAGAAAACAGCATTAAAATTAAAAGAGAACCAACCGTATGGGAAAACATATTTGCCAATGGTACCTCAGACAAGGGTTTAATCTCCAAAATATATAAATAACTCACATAAATCCACTCTAAGAAGACAAGCAACCCAATTTAAAAAATGGGTAAAGGACTTGAACAGACACTTCCCAAGGAGGACTTACAAAGGGACCACATATATATGAAAAGATGCTCAGCATTGCTAGCCCTCAGAGAGATGCAAATTAAAACCACATTGAGCTATCACCTTACATTGGTGAGAATGATCATCATAAACAAAGCAACAAACAATAAGTGTAGGAGTGGATGTGGAGAAAAGGGAACCATAGTTCCCTGTTGATGGGATTGCAGACTGGTAAAGCCAGTATGGAAAATAGTATGGAATTTCCTCAGAAAACTAAAAATGGAAATGCCGTTTGACCCAGGAACTCCACTGCTACAATTATATCCTAAGAACTCTTGAAACACTAATCCAAAAGAACCTATGCACCCCAATGTTTGTAGCAGCACCATTTAAAATAGGCAAGTGTTGGAAGCAATGTAAGTGTTCATTAGTAAATGAATGGATCAAAAATATGGTATTTTTACACAATAGCATACTACAAGGCAGCAAGAAAGAAGGAGCTCATACCCTTTGCCACAGCATGGTTGGAACTGGAGAGCATTATGCTAAATTAAATAAGCCAGGTGGTGTCAGACCAATATGATATGATCTCAACTTTCAGTGGAACCTAATCAAGAAAACAAATAAGCAAATTGTAACCAGAGACATTGAATTGAAGAACAAAGGGGCAGTATCCAAAGGGGAGGTGGGGGGGGATAATCTGGCAAAAGAAAGGGTTTTCAGGAACAACTATAAAGGATACATGGACAAAACAAGGTGGGGTGCATTCAGGTGAGGGAGGTGGGGATGGATGGGGTAGGTGGGAGTGAATGCAGACAACTGTACTTGAAAAACAATAAAATGATTTAAAAAAAAGAAAAATGCTTCAATATTTCATCCAAGTCATTGCAAAGGTTTTAGATAGCATAAGGAGTATTAAATTTCAGGACACTTACCTAATACTTCATTAAAAAAAAACAGAGTTCGAGAATCTGTTATGTCTTTTGGGGGGAACTATTTTTTGGTATACTGCTCCACTTTTGATTAGACTGCCAGCTAAAGAAAATGCAATTGCAGGAGCTGATAGACTTTCTCAGTAAAAAAAAAATATCTATATCTATATCTATATCTATATCTATATATCTATATATCTATATCTATATCTATATCTATATCTATATCTATATCTATATCTATATATATATATATCTGTGTGCTTCCTGGATGTAAGCAGCAGGTGCTATGGTGACACAAAACTAAAGATTCTTATCAAACAGTTTAGGACCTAGACGAGGGTCCAAGACTTAAACAGGTGAAAGAACATTAAACCATTTTAACAACTTCAGGGAGAAGAAAACTGAGAAGGAGCTAACATAGCTGAAAACAGATTGAGGCAGGAGGTGGCAAGCTAATTCTCCTTCTACGTTCCTTTTTATGGTTTCTAAAATCTTCAGAAAAAGAAAAACTCTTTGAGGAGAAAAGAATTTTAGTATGCAAATGCAACGTACAAATCAGGCACTAGCAACTGGTACCAGCCTAGATTTAAAGGGATGTAACATTATGTGATACAAAGTGGAACGACTACTGACTTTTTTTTTGAAAAACTGAAGAACTCTAGTTGCAAATACATAAAACAATTTGTATTACTATAAAAAGTCTTTAAAGTTTAATCCTACCCTAAATTTAACCTCAAAACATTTTATTTCTTTCATCTGGAAAACCAGGATTATGTTACATTAATTCATATTTAGGAATACAACTATCCTTTGATTAAATTTTAAAAAATAACATGTTTTTCTTAGGCATTTCTTTTACATATTCTGCACTAGAAAGTGTTATAATCCTTTATTTGATTATCAGATATGATTTAACAATTTCGTTAAAATTATATTATACTTGCAGTTCTTTTTACTCATGCTGATATTCTTATTTGTTGTAGTTGTAGTTCTGAGACTTCTGTTGCCATTTCTTTTATGTTTAGATAAGATTCTTTAAGAATTATTCAAGGATAGATTTACTAATGATCAATCCTCCTGGTGTTCTTTCACTTCAGAATTTCTTAATGTGCCCTTACTTTCAGGAGATTTTGGCTAGATATGGAATTCACAGTTGACAATATTTTCCTTTCAGAACTTGAAAAAAAAATGTGTTACTTCCTCTTGTCTTCATGGCTGTAGAAGATGATTACATCATTTTTCAAATTTGTGTTCTCCTATAAAAAATGCACCATTTTTCTCTGACTGCTATCAGGTTTCTTTGTCTCTTTTATTTCAGAAATTTAAATATGTTGCTATATTATGGTCTGTATTTCTTTGAATTTATTCTATTTTGGTTTCACTCAGTTTCTTAAATCTGTAGGCTTCTTTCTTGTTATATATTTTTTTCCTTCTTTAGGAACTTTTAGCCAGTATTTCCTCAAATACTTTTTTTACTCCATTCTCTCACCTTTGTTTTGGGACTCGTGTGATACAAATTAGCTTTTTTATTATTGTTCTACAGATTTCTGGGACTGAATTTACTTTTTACAGGCTATTTTCTCTCTGTTGTTCAGACTGGGTAGATTCTATTTGTTAGACATTAAGATCACTGATTCCATCCTATGAAAATTCTACTTCACTGTTGAGCCAATATAGTCAGTTGTTTTAAATTTCAGTAATTGCTTATTGTAGACTGAATTGTGTACCCCACAATTTAGGTGCCTCAACCATCAATGTGTCTGTGCTTGGAGATAGGGACCTTATAGAGGATATTAAGGTTAAATGAGATCTGAAGCTGGGGTCCTTTTCTGATAGAATTGGTGCCCTTATGAAAGGACAGAGGGACACCAGAAGTTGCTTTCTGCTGAGCTTGCACAGAAGAAAAGTCACATGAGCAAACAATGTGTGATCACAGTCATTTGCAAGCCAGGAAGAGACCTTTCATCAGAAATGGATGTTCTGGTGCCCAGGTCCTGGAATCCTAGCCTTCAAAATTATATAATAAAATTGATTTTTATTGTTTTAGTCACCTGGCATGTGGCATTTTGTTATGGCAGCAAGAACATTGAATTTTAAAGTTTTATTATTTCCATTTGGAACTTTATACCTTTTATTTCTTTGCTGAGATTGGTTGAGTATAGTCTAAGAGAAGCAGAGTACCATCTACCCCTACATCACCTGGCCTTGTTTAGTTTCCTTGACACTGGGTGTGTCTGGAGGCTCAGTTCCTCACTAGACTCTGATGACAACAGGTGTACTGAAGAGCCCTGACTCACACTGATACTCTGATTCTGGGTGAGGGTAAAAGTTGAGTTCACTGCTTTTCCGCATGCTTCTTTTCATCAGAGTTAATAGAGGTTCTTTTCCTTTTTCTATGAGACACAGAATTTTTATTAATACATGACATTTTTACTTACAAAAATTAAATCTTCAAGATGTATATGAAGTCCCCATTTGTAAAAGTTGAAGTAATTTATCTTTTTAAAATGTATGTAAAATTTCAATATTTATATGCTCTTACCCATAACATTAAACTGGGTGAGGAAAGACTCACTAAATATATGTTTGTATATGTGCAGAACTACAATCAATCCAGATCTCGGTCTGGAGAAGTTACTCAGGAAAGTTCGAAAGAGAATATTGACAGATCAAGGAAAAGATATATTGTTTGGACTTAGTAATAATTTATATAATACTATATAAATAATAACTGGAGTTTTGTTTTGTTACATTCAAAGTAGACAAGTTAACCCTGGCATATACTATAAAACATATAAATGTAACATCAGCTTGTTACTTGCACATAGTATGTTATTAATAATTGTTTGTCAAATATGAATGATTCTAGACATTGACCTTTGAGAAATAATATTGGTAATGGATTGCATTAAATCATTCTGCTATGGATTCTTGATATATACTTTATCTCAAAGGTATTTAAAAATTTTTATTGTTGTTCAAGTACAATTGTCTCCATTTCCCTCCCACTACACCTCCCCCACCCCATCCATCCCTGCCTTCCAGCCACAATCCTACCCCCATTGGCTTTTTCCATGTATACTTTATGCTGGTTCCTTGATGACCCTTCTCTGTTTCCCCCTATTGTCACTTTCCACCTTCCCTCTAGTTACTGTCAGTTCGTTCTTTATTTCAATGTCTCTAGTTGTGTTTTACTTGCTTGTTTTGTTGATTAGATTCCACTTATAGGGGAAATTGTATATTTGTCTGTCACCACCTGGCTCATTTGACTTAGCATAATGCACTCCAGTTCCATCCAAGCTGTCATTAGGAATAGGTGCTCCTTTTTTTCTGGATAGTATTCCATTGTGTAAATGTACCACAGTTTTTTGATCCACTCATTTACTGATGGGCACCAAGGCTGCTTCCAGCATTTGGCTATTATAAATTGTGCTACTGTGAACATTGGGATGCATAGGTTCTTTTGAGTTGGTGTTTCAGGATATTAGGGTATAATTCCAGCAGCAGAATTGCTGAGTCAAAAGGCAATTCCATTTTTAGTTTCTTGATTCCATACTGTTTTCCACAGAGGCTACACCAGTTTGCATCCCACCAAAAATACACTAGGGTTAACTTTCCTCCACAGCATCGCTGGTACTTATTGTTGGTTGATTTGTTTATGATGGTCATTCTGATCTGTGTGAAGTAATATCACATTGTGGTTTTAATTTGGATCTCTCTGTTGGCTACTGATGCTGAGCTTCCTTTCATACGGCAATAGGCTCTCTGTATGTCCCCCTTGGAGAAATGTCTGTTCAGGTCCTTTGCTCATTTTTTAAATAAATTGTCTTCCTGGAGTGGAGTCATGTGAGTCCTTATACATTTTGGAGATCAAACCGTTGTCGGAGGTGTTATTGGCAAACATATTTTCCCATACAGTTGGTTCTCTTTTAATTTTAATGCTGTTTTCTTTAGCCATACACATGCTTTTTATTTTGATGAAGTCTCATTTATTTATTCTTTCATTTATGTCCTTTTTTTAGGAGACATATTGGTGAAAATATTGCTGTGTGGAATATCTGAGATTGTCCTGCCTATCTTCTCTTGTAGGAATTTATGGTGTCATGATTTATATTTACGTCTTTTATCCACCTTGAGTTTATTTATGTGTATGTTGTAAGTTGGTGGTCGAGTTTCATTTTTTTGCATGTAGCTGTCCAGATCTCCCAACACCATATGTTCAAGAGGCTTTTTTTTCTCCATTTTATGTTTCTTCCCTCTTTGTTGAGTATTAATTGACCATAGACAGTTTGGTTTATTTCCAGGTTCTCTATTCTGTTCCACCAGTCTATGTGTCTATTTTTATTCTAGTACCAGACTGTCTGGATTACCCTGACCTTGTAAAATAGTTTAATGTCAGGCATGGTGATCCCACCTACTTTGTTCATCTTCATCAAAATTGCTGCATGTATTTGGGGTCATTTATGGTTCCATATAAAATTTGAAATGTTTGTTCTATATCTGTGAAATATGCCATTGGGTTTTAATAGGGGATGCATTGAATCTATAAGTCGCTTTGGATAGTATGGACATTTTGATGATGTTAATTCTTCCAATCCATGGACATGGTATATGCTTCCATTTATTTGTGTCTTCCTTAAATTCTTTCTTCATTGTGGTGTAGTTTTCTGAGTAGAGTCTTTTACCTCCTTGGTTAGGTTTATTCCTAGATATTTTATTTTTCTTTTTGCAAAATCAAATGGAATATTTTTCCTGATTTCTTTTTCTGATATTTCATTTTTGCAGTACAAAAAAATGCCTTCTCTATCTGAATATTGACTTTGTATCCCATTATTTTGCCAAATTCACTTAGGTCATTAAGTTTTTTTGGTGGAATCTATATGGTTCTCCATGTACACTGTCAAGTCATATGCAAAGAATGACAGTTTTACTTCCTCCTTTCTAATTTATATGCCTTTTATTTCTTCTTTTTGTCTCATTTTTGTGGCTAGGACTTCAAGTGCTATGTTGAATAGAAGTGGTGAGAGCATACATCCTTGTCTTGTTCCTGATCTTAGTGGGAAAGCTTTAGCTTTTGCCCATTGAGTATGGTGTTGGCTGTAGGTCTCTCATTTATGGTCTTTATTATGTTGAGGAAGGCTCCCTCTGTTCCCACTTTGTTGAGTGTTTCTTTTCATTGATGGGTGCTGCACCTTATCAAATGCTTCTTTCTCATATATTGATACCATCATGTGATTTTGTCTTTCTTTTTGTTTATGTGATGTATTATGTTTATGTATTTGCAAATATTGTGGCACCCTTGCATCCTGGAATGAATCCCACTTGATCATGGTGTATGATCTTTTTAATGGATTGTTGGGTGCGCTTTGCAAATATTTTGTTGAGGATTTTAACATCTATGCTCATCAGCTACATTGGCCTGAAGCTTTCTTTCTTTGTTGTGTCTTTATCTGGTTTTGGGATTAGGGTGATGCTGTCTTCATAAAAAGAGTTTGGGAATCTTCCATCATCTTGGATTTTTTGGAAGAGACTGGCAAGGATGGGGATTATCTCTTCATTAAGTGTTTTCTAAAATTCTCCTGTGAAACAATCTAATTTAGGGCTTTTGTGTGCTGGGAGTTTTTTATTACTGCTTCAATTTCATCATCTCTTATTTGTCTGTTCAGGTTGTCTGCTTGTTCTTCATTCAGTTTTGGAGGATTATATTTTCTAGGAATTTGTCCATTTCACCTAGGTTTTTAAATTTCTTGGCATATAGTTCTTCATAGTAATTTCTTACAATACTTTGTTGCGGTGGATACCGGCCAGCAGTATCCATCTCTGCTGTGGTTGCTCATCAAAACACAAGAAAAACATACACAGAGACAACCAGGTCCTGTGGGGAAATAGGGACAGAATGGCCACTCTCTCTAGCGGAGAGTGCCCCGTATCTATTTCCAAGCAGGTTTTTATTGAGAATACAGACTTACTTTGTGGACTCACAGTCTGGCAGAAAAGATTAAAAGAAGTAGGTGACACAAAAGTACAGACAGAACCCCTGCTGTGATTCTGAGCAGAGATTGGGGTTTTATCTAACAGGGCTCAAAGGGCTAGTTTTGGTTTCCTGCCTGTGCCTTCAAATTCTAATCTAATAATATCCTCCAGCAAACAGATCTCACAGGATTTTGCATATTCTATGTCCCAGGCCTGATTACCCTGGGGGCCCACCATTTCTGGTCTGGGCTTTACTGCCCCTCCTATTTCCACAGGCCTGAGTTAACAGGGAAGACAAAGGCAGCCAGGAGATTTGGATTACTCACTTCTAAGAATAAGGACTCAGGCTTTGATAAACCTGAGGGGGCAGGGGTTGATGTCCATCATACCTTCATATCCACAGCCCTGAGTCTCTTCCCCACACGGCTGCATCTGTCTTAGATTCATTCTCTTTCCTAGAGGATTGTTATCCATCATGACTGCCAATCATGTAAAGGGAGCCAGGCATTAGGACAGGCAATGTTCATGCCAGGGAAATAAGTTTTGTCTCCTTAGTGGTTCCTGGTCCGGAGGTCTTTCACTCAGCCTGTCACAGGGGGTTACGGCTTCCTGAGACCAGGCAGGGAGGTCCCCAACACTTTGTATTTCCATGGTATCAGTTGAAATCTCTCCTCTTTCATTTCTGATTGTGTTTATATTGGTCCTTTGTCTATTTTTTTAATGACTCTACCTAAAGCCTTGTCCATTTTGTTTATCTTTTGAAAGAATGAGCTCCTGGATTTACTGATCCTTAAAATTGTTCCTTTAGTTTCTGTTTTCTTTAATTGTGCTCTGATATTGTTTATTTCCTTCCTTCTTGTTCTGGGATGTTTTTGTTGTTGCTCCTTCTGTTCTTCTAGATGTAGGGTTAGATTATTTATTTGATGTTTCTATCTCTTTTAGGAAGGCCTGTATTACTATGAACTTCCTTCTCAGGACTGCCTTGGCTGTATCCCAGAAGTTTTGGTTTGTTGTGAATTCATTTTCATTTGTTTCCAGAAACTTTTTCATTTCTTCCTTGATCTCATCCTTAACCCATTCATTGTTTACTAGCATGTTATTCAATCTCCATGAATTTGAGAGTTTTTGTGACTTTACTTTGAGGTTTGTTTCTAGTTTTAGTCCTTAGTGGTCTGAGAAGATGCTTGATATAATTTCAATTTTCTTGAAATCGTTGAGGCTTCTCTGTGTCCTACCATGTGGTCTATCTTTGAAAATGTTCCATGTGCATTTGAAAATAATGTGTGTTTTTCTTCTTTGGGATGAAAGGTTCTATAAGTATGAGCTACAGCCATTGTTTCTAGGGTATTAGTCAATGCTGCAGTATCCTTGTTGATGTTTTGTGTGGAAGATCTATCTATTTTTGACAGTGGGTGTTATGATCCCCTACTATATGTGTATTGCTGTCAATATGTTTCTTCAATTCTAATACTTTCCTTATATATTTGGGTGCCCCTATGTTGGGTGCCCCTATGTTTGTGTCTTCCTTGATTTCTTTCTTCAATGTTGTGTAGTTTTCTGAATACAGGTCTTTTACCTCCTTGGTTAGGTTTCTTTCTAGGTATTTTTTTTTTTCTTTTTGCTGTATCAAATGGGATTTTTTTCTTGATTTCTGCTTCTGCTGTTTCATTATTGGTATACAAAAATGCCTTTTATTTTTGGATATTGACTTTCTATCCTGCTGTTTTGCCAAATTCATTTATTAGGTCTAGCAATTTTTTGGCTGAGTCTATAGGGATTTCTATGTACACTATCAAGTCATCTGCAAACAATGACAGTTTTGATTCCTCTTTCATTTCCGATTGTGTTTACTTGGGTCTTCTTTCTTTTTTACTTGATGAGCCTGCTTAAAGGCTTCTCGATTTTGTTTATGTTTTCAAAGAATCAGCTCCTAGATTCATTGATCCTTAGAATTGTGCTTTTAGTCTCTATGTCATTTAATTCTGCTCTGATCTTGGTTATTTCCTTTCTTCTACTTGCTCTGGGCTGTCTTTGTTGTTGCTCCTCCACTTCTTGTCAGTATAGGATTAGGTTGTTTGTTTGAAATGTTTCTATCTTTTTCAGCTAGGCCTGTATCACTGTGGACTTCTCTCTCAAGACTGCCTTCACTGTTCCATAAGCTTTGGGTTATTATGAGTTCATTTTCGTTTGTTTCCAGAAACTTTTTTATTTCTTCCCTAATTCATTTTTGACCTATTCATTGTTATGCTATTCAATCTCCATGCTATTCAATCTCCATGATTTTGAGTTTTTTTTTTTTTTCCCTTGGGGTTGGTTTCTAGATTCAGTCCCCTGTGGTCAGAGAAAATGCTTGATGTGATTTCAATTTTCTTTAATTTGTTGAGGCTTGTTTTGTGCCCTAACATGTGGTCTACTTTTGAAAGTGTTCCATGTGCATTTGAAAGGAATGTGCATTTTGCCTCTTTGGGGTGAAAGGTTCTCTCTCTCTCTCTCTCTCTCTCTCTCTCTCTCTATATATATATATATATATATATATATATAAGTTCATTTGATCTAAGACATTGTTCAAGTGTTAAAATCCCATACTATAATTCTGTTGCTGTCATTATCTTTTCTGAAGTCCTCTAAGATTTTCTTTATGTATTTGGGTGCTCCTATGTTGGGTGCATATATATTTACAATGTTTATGTCTTCTTGGTGGATTCTTCCCTTGAGTATCATGCAGTGACCTTCTGGGTCTCTCTTTATGGCCCCCCCTTTTTTTTGAAGTCTATTCTGTCTTATGTTAGTATTGCTACCCCAGCTTTTCTATCCTTTCTGTTTGCTTGGAAAATTTGTTTCCAGCCCTTCACTTTTAGTCTCTGTAGGTCTTTTGTCCTGAGGTGGGTTTCTTGTAGGCAGCATATGTGTGGGTCATGCTTTCTTATCCATTCAGCTATTCTAAGTATTTTGACTGGAGCATTTAATCCATTTATGTTTAAGTTCATTATTGATAGGTACTTATTCATTGTCATTTTTGTACCTGTGTTTCTCTCTTTTTCTGTCTTTTCCTTCCTTTCCTTAAAGTAGTCCCTTTAGCATCTTTTGCATAGCTAGTTTGGTGAAGATGTATTCTTTTAGACTTCTTTTGTCTGAGAAGCTCCTTATTTGGCCTTCCATTTTAATTGAGAGCCTTCCTGGGTAAAGTAGCCTTGTTTGCAGGCCTCTGGTTCTCATTACTTGGAATATTTCTTGCCATTCTCTTCTGGCTTGGAGTGTTTCCATTGAGAAGTGAGCTGCTAGCCTTATTGGGGATCCTTGTATATTACTTCCTGATTCTCTCTTGCTGCCTTTAAGATTCTCTCTTTGTCTTGGAACTTTGTCATTTTAATTATGATGTGTCTTGAGGTGGGCCTCTTTGGGTTCCTCTTGATTGGGACTCTCTGTGTTTCCTGGATTTTTGTGACTTTTTCTCTCATCAAATTAAGGAAGTTTCCCATCATTACTTTTTCAAACAGGTTTTTTATCCCTTGCTCTTCTTCTCCTTCTGGTATCCCTATTATACAGATATTATTATGTTTCATATTGTCTTGCATTTCTCTTAATCCCTCTTCATTCTTTCTGAGCCTCTTTTCCTCTTCTTGCTCTTTCTGGGTGTTTTCTTCTACTTCATCCTCTAGCTTGCTAATCCAATCTTCTACTTCATCAATCCTGCTTTTCATTCCTTCTACCTTGTTCTTCAGTTCAAAAATTGTATTCTTCATTTCATCTTGGCCCTTGTTGATAATTTCTATTTCCTTTTTCATGTTAATATAATTTGCAGTGTTTGTTGTGGTTTCCCTGTAGTTTTTGGTAAGAATTTGTGAGCTCCTTGAGCTTCCTGATAACCATTGCTTTGAATTCAGTATCTGATAGTTGAGTTGCCTCTTTTTCATTTAGCTTTCTTTCTGAGGCTTCCTCCTTTCCTTTTCATTTGGGTATTGTTTCTTTGTCTTCCCATTATTTATGAAAGTCTTCTTGTTAGCCTCAGATTGTTACATTGATCTGTTCTGGCTCCCTGGTTTTATGGTTGTAACTTCTGTGGTAAAATGCCAGTCAGATTCAGTGGTGCAATCTCCTTGATCCCCCGAGGTCACTGGTGTTGGGCTGTCATTTAAGTTGGCTCTATGTTTGTCTTTGTGTTTTGATTGTTTTGCATCTTTGTTTGGTGGTTCCTTCTCATCAGCCAGTTAACTGAGGGTCACTCTGTCCACCACTTCTTGTATTTTGTTGTGCTGGAGAGAAAAGCTTTTGTTGAAGCTGGTTCCTCCATGTGTACCAGGCGTTGAGGCTTCTCTCTTGCTCTTGTTCAGTTGTTCGTACTAGGTAGTGTGTCCAGTATTTAGTTGTATTTCCAGATAGGTCCTGGATTGTGGTTTGTGTTGTTTCCACTCCCTCCTTCAACTTCTTGTGTTGTTATCTGTTGGTGGTTCCTTTGTTGTTGGGCTTCCTCTTCCAGCTGGTATCCTCATGTTCACAGCTTCCATCTACTCTTTTTTTTGTGATCAGTTGGAGGGGGACACAAAATAGTTTAAGACAGCAAGAGAGTACTCTATGATACTTACAGTAGCAGCTGGTAGAGAAGAGACAGGAGATCCTTTGGCTATATGTACTGTTAACCATTATATTCCTCCCACATAGCCACTTTTTAGAAAGAATGGAAGGAAGATAAGACTCTTGTTGGGGAGGGAAGTGTTTTGAGTTGGACCTAGAAGGTAGTGAGCTGTGGAAGGTCAGATTCTGAGGTAAGATGAGAGTAAAGGATAGTAAATAGGTGTAGTGTGTGAGAGAATAGAGTTAACCACTACAGTAATGGAGTTCAGGAAACTGTGAAGTGGTCTAAGATCTGGGAGGTGTGTAGTTTAGTATTTACAATTGTATGGAACAGCTATTATTTACAATAATATTAGAGCAACAATCATATGACAGAATCTATGTGATATGGATAACAAGAATAGGGAGTATAGGACCTTGCGTAGTGTGCTAATGGAACACGAGTGAAGTGAGGAACAGTAAATTAGCAATACACGATGAAAGAGAGAACAGGGAAAATCTGTCAAATGATACAATATAACAGCCAAACAAAGGAGGCTAAACAGAAAGAAGAGAAATACAAAAATAACAATAAAATAAAAGATGTAAGAATAATGAAAAAATGATAATACAAATATGCAATCACTTGCAGGTTCTCTGTAAAGCATGGTGAAATTTGTTTCACTGTCTCAGCTGTTGGGATGCCCCTCTTTGGGTCCAAATCTGGTCTTTCCACAGTTCCAGATTTTTTTGTCTCACTTGTGGATATTTTTTTGAAAAGAAAAGAAGCGGAAGAAGGAAGTAAGAAGAGATAAAATTGGAAAGAAAAGATGAAGGAATAAAACAAGAAAGAAGGAGCGAGAGAGAGAGAGGAAAACGTGCTGGAGTCCAGCTCCAGCAGATCCAGGGATTCCCAATGGATGGATGGTGTCGATAAAGGAAAGACACGAGAGGTGCAGTTTCAAGCTCAGTGGCCAGGCATCTCTGCCAGGGCTTTTGAGGTTTTTTATTTTTATACAGTTGGGTGTGTACATGTGAAAGCATATGTGAAAGCAATAAAAAAAATGAGTTTTTTAAGGCATATTTGCTTTATCCTTATTCTGTAGAAAATAGGAGGCAGCTCTCTATTGCATATTATTGTGTAAGCTTTAGCTCTTAATCTTTGCAACTAATCAGTAGCACATTTTACCACAGTATATAACACCTTAATTTCTTAAAGCTTAACTTAAGTTTGATCTATATATTCTAAAGTTGCAAGCTGGGCACGTAGCTGGGCACAGGGCTGTTTTAACTCACTGGCAAAGGCCATGTGGAAGGCTTTCGTGGTCAATGTGGTTAGTATCTGTCTCTCACTTCTCACTTCAGTGCCAGAACCCTGTCATCTTGTGCAAGTAATAATCTTTGTTTTGCTCAGTCCATTCGGCTGCCTGCCATCTACCTTGGTGTTGGTGTATTTTTATTATTTGTTTCTATCTTTTATGTCTGGCTTTTTAGGCAATAAACACCATGGGGGTCCTGATCACTTAAGCATCTATAGAAAAGGAGTGCATAATAATCTTTCCAATACCCATTGTATTGGAAAGATTGGATAGAATTGGATAGAATTCTTTGAACTCTCTCACCCACTTAGGAGGACACTCTGGTGGGGAGTCACTCTCCAATAAGCTGTCATTTTCTTGCTTACTTTCAAAGAACTGTATTTCTTCTGTGGAATTTCCATTTGTCCCAGTCATGGTAAATCACATAGTCCCTAAGCACGGGCAGTAATACAATGATTAAGCAGAGGAATGCCAAGTACTTTCCCCCGCCGGGTCTGCTGTGTGGACATATGGTCCCTCTGTGGCTGTGTCAGACAGCAGGGCTGGGTTGGCTCTCAGCAAAAAAGGAATTGGGAGATAAAAATAATAAAAAATATAAAATAATTACTTAAAAAAAGAAAGAAGAAAAAAATCCTCTTGCTCTTTTCAAACGGCACAGCAATTTTTCTTGTCTTGCTGCAGGTTGAGGGCCTTTTCTTCTTCTGTGTCCACACTCAGCTAGGCTCTGTGCACTCTCCCCAGGGCTAGACTGGTGCCTCTCAGAGGGGCCTTGGGTGTGGGATCCAGACCTTCCTCAGATTGCACTCTCCTCCAGGTTACTGCTGTGGACTGAGGCCTTCTGCAGAGCACACTCACCCCGGGTTCTGGCACGCACCCTTCTTAGTGCCATGAGGGCATGCAGGGCTTCCCGCTCAGCCTCAGAAGCTCTCCCCAGCTGGGTGTGGAGTCTGCTGGAGCTACTGCTGCAGGTGAATTCCCCAAACAGTGTCTCTTTTTTCATCTTTTCTTTCCAAAACAATTTCTCCTACTCAAGCCTGCTGCTCAGTTCAGTGGCCTGGCCTCTTGCCCCGTCCAATTCTCCAGTCAGGCCAGGGACTATGTTTTTCAGGGCCACTCATGGCATGACTCTCCCCAACCAGTGTTCACATACTCCATGGGTACTCACAGCTCCTGTGTATTTGCTACTTAGTTGTTAATACCCTCTCTGCGACTTCAAGCAACCAGGTCTCTCCCAGTGCTGTTCAAACCTTGTTTGGCTGGGGAGGGAGCAGTTGACCCAGCTGTCTTCCAAGAACCCTGTGGCAGGCCTATCAGGCATCTGGCCTGGGACTGCAGCTGCCCTGGTCCCCACACTGGTCCCTGGGAACTTATTGTCCTGAAGCACTCTCCTTACTGTCTGATTTTCAATGTCCATTACAATTCTTGATCTCCTGTTTTCATATATGCTGGGGTACTATTGGCTGTTTGCTCTGTTACCTCCATAGATCGCCTAGGTTTTTCTTTTACCTCCATAGATCAGCTAGGTTTTTCTCTTGTGTATAGGGGGAAGTGGAATCTGCTCCCTCCTACCTCACTACCATCTTCCTCACCTGCATTTAAGGTTATTTTTGATAGGTACTTATTCATTGACATTTTATTGCCTCTGTACCTTTGTTTCTTTATCTCTCACTGTTTTTCTTTCTCTTCTTAAAGTAGCCCCTTTAGCATATTTTGCAATACCGGTTTGGTTGGGATGTACTTTTCAGCCTTCTTTTATCTGTGAAGCTCCTTATTTGGTTTTCCTTTTTAATTGAATGACTTGCTGGATAAAATAGTCACAGTGGCATGTCTTTGTTTTTCGTTACTTGGAAAATGTTTTGCCATTCCTTTCCAGCTTGTGATGTTTCTGTTGAGAAGTCAGCTTCTAGTGTTATTGGGCTCCCTTGTTTGTTATTTCCTGTTTCTCCCTTGCAGTCTTTAATATTGTCTCTTTGTCTTTAAATTTTGCTATTTTATTTATGATGTGTCTTGCAGTGGGCCTCTTAATGTTCATTTTGATTGGGACCCTCTGTATTTTCTGGATTTGTGTGACTTTTTCTCTCATCAAGTTAGAGAAGTTTCCTATCATTACTTTTTCAAAGATATTTTCTATCCCTTGCTCCTCTTCTTCTCCTTCTGGTATCCCTATTATAAGGATATTATTTGGTTTCATGTTGTCCTGGATTTTCCATAACCCCTTTTCATTCTTTTACAGTCTTTGTTCCTTTACTTGCTTTTTTTGTTTTCTTTTTTTTTCTACTTTGCCCTCCAGCTCACTGACTGAATCCCATGTTTCATCAAGCCTGCTTTTGATTCCTTCTACTCTGTCCTTTAATTCAGAAATTGCATTCTTCATTTCCTCTTGGCACTTGTTGATTGTTTCTATATCCTTTTTTTTTTTTTTTTTTTTTTTTGCTGATATAGTTTGCAGTAAGTTTCTCATAGCTTCCATGTAGTTTTTGGTAATTTGTCCTCAGTTCATTGAGCTTCCTTATAACCGCTGTTTTGAAATCAATATATGATAATTGACTTGCCTCTCTTCCATTTAGCATTCTTTGTGAGGATTTCTCCTTTTCTTTTGATTGGGTGTTGTTTCTTTTTCATCCCATTGTTTTTGGGACTCCTCTCATTTGCTTCAGTTTCTTTTTTTTCATATATATTTTTATTTTAATTGTTGTTTAAGTCCAGTTTTCTGTTTTTTACTCCCACCCCAGCCCATCCCCCCAGCCCTCCCCACTTCCCTCCTGTTTCCACCCCTTCACTTGTTTTTGTCCATGTGTCCTTTATACTTGCTTCTGTAAACCCTTCCTCTTTTCCCCTGGAATTCCCTCCCCTCTTTCCCCTGGACACTGTCAGCTTGTTCTCTATTTCAGTGTCTTTGGTTATATTTCGCTTGTTCGTCTGTTTTGTTGTTTAAGCTTCTGTTTCTTATATTGATCTGTTTTACTTTGTGACTTTGTGGTGTGAACATTGATGGTGGGAGACCTGTGAGATTTAATAGTGCAATCTCATTGATCACCTGAACTTGATGTTCTTGGGTTGACCTTTATGCCTTTAGTGCTGGTTTTCTGGATGTAATTTGGTTTTAATTGTTTTTGGGCCACTCTTTTGTGAGTCTTTCACTGCTGCTGGTTGACTGAGGGTCACTCCATCCACCACATCTTGTGTGCTGTTATGAAGGTGCTATCTCAACAAAACCACAGAGCTCAGGAAACAAACCCACACCTGCAAAATACCTCCCCCACAATCCCAGTATCAATAGCAAATGAAGCAGTATTAACAAAGATGTAATGAGATTAAGATTATTATAAGAAAATAGAAAAAGTATAAAACTGTATTTGAACAATGATAAAAAAAAGAAAATAGAGTGCATGTGAGATGACTTACTAAAAGAGAAATGATTTTGAGAGGGTAGAAGAAGGAGCGCTAATAAAATTTGAGAGTTGGAATAATGGAAAGAGAGAAAGAAGGTAAAGTTTACCTCATAAAACAAAAAAAAAAGAATGAAGAGTGTGGAATGGAATATGATAAAGGAGGAGTATAATATTAGGTTTAAACAGAAATTAAAATAATATGAAACAAAATAAAGTGAGAGAGAGTGACACAGACACCAGCCCGCAGTGTCTGTGTTACAGAGCACAACAAGGGGGGCCTGGGATGATATACTATTATTGAAAGAAGACCCTGGGTCCGTTATGTCTGCCACCAGAGGAAAGACGTCTCTCAATGCCAGAGATTTGTGAAAAGGAAAGGAAATGTTTATTTAATGCTATACAAACTTAAAGTAGTGACCTAATGTCTTTATCAAAAATCCTAAAGTCCCTTAAAACACCCACAAAGAGACACAGTCCTTCCTTCCTTCCCCCTTTTCCCAGTCCAGAGTACCATATCTCAGGAAAGGAAATAGAAGTCCATGGCTCAGGCAGTCCTCTGGTTCTTCCCAGTTAGTCCTCCATCTCGACTGGGAGACCTCCCTGGGTTCCTGGCACCCTCAGCTGAGTCACCGGGATCTCTGCTAAAACCAGGTGGTGGTTCCCCCTTCTAAAGCTGTGAGGGTCCCCACTCTGGCAAAGGCACGTGGTTCTCTCCCTCAGGGCCGCAGGAGTCTTCACTCTGCTAAAGCTGTGTGGTTCTTTCCCTCAGGGCTGTGATCTCTGCACTTCCACAGCCACATGGTTCTCCCCCTCAATGGCTGCCGCCTCTGGGTTTAAATCCCCACGCCAGTCTTCCTCTGCAGCCCCATTCTGACTCCTCCCACACTCAGCTTCACATGCCAGAACTCACATCCTTTCAGCTTTACTGGGCTGCCATCATGGGTCTGGGCAGGTGTAGCCCCATGTCCTGGAGCCAATCTTCTCCAAGCTCCCATGCAGGCACTGTAGCTCGGGGGACCTGCCCCCAGTCACATCTTAGTGGGGAAGTTACTTCCATTCCCCTTGCTCAGAGCATGGCCACAGCTATTTAACATATCTAAGTGACCAGCCAAAGGCTATAGATATGTTAAATGACCACGCCAGAGGTTAGCTGCAAGGCTGTTGCTATGCAAAACAGCTCTCAATGGCCCTGCTCCATTTGTCCCTTCCCCCAACCCACACCCTGGGGATGGGGGTAGAACATCCTAAAATCTCCTGGACACCTTGAGTTCTGGACCCCATTTCAAATGCCTATTTGGGGTCCCCCCTCTTGGCTGCACCTTGTAACATCCTCAGCATCATGGATAAGACATGAAACATTCACAACAGACTATTGAGTCCTGTGTGGAGGAAAAGGGATGGCCCTGCTACCCTCTCAAGGGGAAGGTGCCTCAGAGTCGCCCGGCCACTCTCTCAAGAGGAGAGCACCCTGATCCTTCCTTCACAGAGTTTTTATTGGCTTTTAATTTACCCAGGAATACAGGTAAAGTTCATTAATCATTGTCAGGCACTAAGGATCAAACAATAGGTAGTATACAAAGAATTCTGAGGGCCTATTCTGAGTCAGGGTCTGTTAACTAATGGGCCCCAAAACTCTGGGAAGGAAATGAGTTTCCTTCCCAGACCTTTATCATTTAATTAAGACCATTCTTAGTGAAGCAGGTTTCACAGGAGTTTATGTATTCTTTCTCAGTCCTGATCACCTGGGGATCCTGCCCTTTCTAGCACTGGGCTGCACCACCCTTTGTCATTGTTTTAGGATTAAGTCAGGCAGGGGACATAAGGCAGCCAAAAGATAGGAGACTTTTTGCAGGCAGAATGAAGACTCAGGCTTTGTCAGAGCCGAGGGGCAAAGGTCCATCATCCCCTTTCTCCATAGCCCCCCAAGTTCTTCCCTAGGGCCTCCACATGATCATGCCTGTCTTAGGTGTTCCCCTATTGGGGAATCTTACCTGCCATTGTCTAACTGATCAAGCATTGGTGGGCAGTTATGGAAAAAGGAGCAGAAGTGGTGCTCCTGCCAGGGAGATAAGCTTTGTTTCCTTAGAGGTTTATGGTCCAAAGATTGCTCACTTAGCCTTAGCCATGGGGGGGGGTTACAGCTCCTGAAACCAGGCAGAGCAGCTCCTAACAATAAAGAAAGAAAAAGGAAGGAAATATATTAAACAATTAATAAAAATATTGCAGTCAAATTGGAGAGAGAGATCCACCAGAGTACTATCAACAACAAATGAGCTAAAATTAATATAGGTGGCATGGGAATAAGAGGGAAAGAAGGAAAGTTTAAGAGATTGCTAGAGGAATGGGAAGTGGTTTTGAATTGATAAAGGGAGAGGGTATACTAAGAGTGTGAAACAAAAAGCAGACTAAGTGAGGAAAATATTAAAATTTGGGATGTAAAGGAAAAAAAGGAGAATAAAGAAATATAAAGGAACAGGATGAAGGATGAATAGAAGAAAGACAAAAAAGAAAAAGAAAAGAAAACAGACTAAGATGGCAAAATAAGAATTTGAGATGAAAAATAGAGTAGGAGGGGGATCCAATAAAATTTTACATTTGAAATACAAGATTAGCGAAGCTCTAGAGATAACCTTGAAAAACCAATGCAACAGTAGCTACCATACCCACATCCAACTACAGCTTGTTAAAGATGTAGAGAGAACATGGATATTTTAAGAGCTGTGCCAAAGGATGTGAAATGACCCTTAAAAAGAAAATTCGTTTTGAGTGTCTGGACAGGGGAGAAATAGTAACAGTGTAAAATGGAATCAAATTGTAGCTAGACAGAAAACTAAATTTGAAATGAAAATATTTCAAGGAAAGAGGAAGGAAAAAAGGGCTAAGAGAAGGGAGGGGCAAAATATGTGAGTTGAAATACATTATACCATAAAATCTAGTGACTTTTATATACAAACTTGCTGGACAAGGAATGAATGTTATAAAGCTATGCAAGAAAGAAAATATCACAAATCATGAAGTAGACCACAGTGGCTTTCATCTCTGTAGCCTCTTGTATTTACCACTGTTTGCTTTTTCTTTCTGTGTTTGCCTCTGGTGATGTCAGGTGATGACCCTGGCTGACCTTAGGTAGCCTGTTTGATACTTCTAGTTGTCTGCTGTCCTTAGCTGTCTCCTTCAATTGTTAATATGGTCACTTTGTACTTTGCAGTCAGTTTTAAGCACTGTAGGGTGGGCCTGAATCCATGCTGGGGTGGGGGCTACTGTTTCCCCTCAGACTGCTGCTGCTTGGAGGGGAGTGGTCTGCCTAAGCAGGATGGTTGCTGTGTATGGGGGTTGGCTCAACACTGGATCCCAGTGGCTAATCTCAGTTCTCTCCCCAAAGCTTCCATTCCCAGTCTCTCCTCAAGTCTCTGTAGTTCTCTCTACCCCCTCTTTGCAGATGATCTATTGTCACTGGTTATCTTCTTTGATTGTTCATCTGGTCACTAGGATTCAACAATCAGGCTTAAGCACCAAAGGGGCAGGGCAGAGATCCTCCTGGGGTCAGGGACATTGTTTCCTCTGAAGCTACTGCCACTTGACAGTGAGTGTTCTGCCTTAGCTACTTCTATCTGGGGGATGACTCAGCACTGGGATTCTGGCAACTACTCTCTCAGTTATCCCCAAGGCTTCCATCCCCCATCTTTCCTTAGGTGTCTCCAGCCCATTCTGCCCCACCTCCCCACCAGGGCCCAATGTATGTGGTTAAAAGCAAAATTTGTGTTGGCCCTTGAAACAACCCTTGCATCTCCAGCTGTATGTCTCTGGCAGAGAGAAGCCCTGCTGCATTTTGCCACTGGTTATTATCTGTGTACTTTTTGAGCTTTGGTGTTGTTGGCTGGGAATCCTAGCTTAGGGCTTAGACCCCAATGTTCTCCAAGGGATTCAGCCAGCCACTTAACTATAGCACTGGTGCTGCTGCCTGTGGGCACCCAGCCAGCCTTCTTGAGTCTCCACCACACTCCTTATCAGACAGGTTGTGCCAAAGCTGGTTCTTTTGTCTGTCCAAAGTTATATACTTCTCTCTGGCTATTGCTCAGTTGTTTGTTCTGTGTGATTTCTCCACAGTTGAGTTGTAATTCCAGATTTGTTCTGGGAGTGACTTCCATTTACTCCTCCACCATTTTCATCTGTTGAATTTATCTTTGTATATCGTGTAAGTTGGTGGATGAGGTTCTTCCTTTCTTTCTTTCTTTCTTTCTTTCTTTCTTTCTTTCTTTCTTTCTTTCTTCTTTTCTTTGTCTTTCTTTCGTTTTGTCTCTCTCTCTCTCTCTCTTTCTTTCTTTTCTTTTCTTTTCCTTTCTTCTCTCTCTTCTCTCTCTCACTCTCTCTTTTCTTTCTTTTTTTTTTGCATGTAGGTGTCAAGATCATGCAACACCATTTGTTGAAGAGGCTATTTTTACTACATTTTGTGCTGCTGCCCCCTTTGTCAAATATTATTTGACCATAGAGACTTCAGTTTATTTCCGGGGTCTTTGTGTGTTTTTTGTTGTTGTTGTTGTTGTTGTTGTTTTGTTTTTCCCATTGGTCTATGTGTGTGCTCTTATGCCAGTACCAGACTGTTTTGATTACCTTGTAATATGGTTTTATATCAGCTATTATGATCCCTCCTACTTTATTCTTTTTCTCAAGATTGCTACAGCTATTTGGGGTCAATTATGGTTCCTCAAACATTTTTGAAATGTTTGTCCTTATACCTGAAATATGTCCTTGGTATTTTAACACAGATTGCATTGAATCTAAAGATTGCTTTGTGTAGTATGGACATTTTGATTGTTAATTTCTTTCATCTTTGAGCACAGTATATTTTTACATTTTTTTGTGCATCTTCCTTAATTTCTTTCTGCACTGTTGTGTAGTTTTCTGAGTACAGGTCTTTTATCTTCTTGGTTAGGTTAATTCCTAGGTACTTTATTTTTCTTGTTGCTATAGCAAATGGGATTTTTTTCCTGATGTCTGTTTTTGATATTTCATTGTTGTACAAAAATGCCTTCAATTTCTGAATATTGACTTTGTATCCCACTGTTTTTGCAAGATTCACTTATTAGGTTGAGTAGTTTTTTGGTGGAGTCTGTAGGATTTTCTATGTACACTATCATGTCATCTGCAAACAGTGACAGTTTTGCTTCCTCCTTTACAATTTGGATGCTTTTTAATTACTTTTTCTTGTCTTATTGCTGTGGCTAGGACTTCCAATACAATCAAATATCATGTAGCAGAAAGTCAGAAGGAGATCCTACCATTGGTGACAGCATGGATGGAACTAGAAAGCATAGAGCTAAGTGAAATCAGCCAGGTGGTGACAGAGAAATACCATATGATCTCACCTATGAGTGGAAACTAAATAGCAAAACAAACAAGCAAGCAAAATACAACCAGAGACATTGAAATAAAGAACAAACTCACAGTAACAAGAGGGGAGAGGGAAAAGGATAATAGGGAATAATAGGGAAAGTGCCATCAAGGAACATGTATAAGGGTCCCATGGATAAAGCCAAAGGGTGTAGGCCGAGGATGGGAGGTGGTGATGGGTGTGGTGCAGGGATTGTGGGGGGGGGGTTAAAATGGAGACAAATGTACTTGAACAACAGTTTTAAAAGAGGAGTAGTGAAAGCAGACATTCTTGTCTTGTTCCTGATTTTAGTGTGAAAGCTTTTGTTTTTTTGCCCAGTGAGAGTATGATGTTCATGTAGGTTTCTCATATATGACCTTTGTTTTGTTGAGGTGTTGTCCCTATACTCCCCCTTTATTGAGTGTTTTTATCATAAATAGGTGCTATACCTTATCAAATGTTTTTTCAGCATCTATTGATATGATCATGTGCTTTTTTGTGTTTCACTTTTTTATGTGATGTATTACAAATATTGACTTGGGAATATTGCATCATGCTTGCACCCCTAGGATTAATCCCAGTTGATCATGTGTATGATCTTTTTAATGTATTGCTGGATGCAGTTTACCAATAATTTGTTGAGGATTTTAATGTCTATCTTCATTAGCTATATTGACCTGTAGTTTTTTTTTTTTTTTCCTTTATTGTGTATTTGTTTTGGGGATTAGGATGATGCTGGCTTCGTAAAAATAGTCTTCCCTCTTCTTGAATCTTTTTTGGAATAGTCTGAGAAGGATAATGTTTTGTAAAATTTTCATTTGAAACTGTCTGATTCAGGGGATTTCTGTGCTGGAAGTTTTTTGATTACTGCTTCAATTTCACCAGCTGTTAAGAGTCTGTTCAGGCTTTCTGCTTCTTCATACAATTTTGGGAGACCATATTTTTTTAGAAATTTGTCTATTTCAAATTTCTTGGGATGTGGTTCTTCATAGTAATTTCTTAAAATCCTTTGTATTTTTGTGTTACCAGTTGTAATCTCTCCTCTTTCATACCTTATTTTGTTTATTTGGGTCTTCTCTCTTTTTCTTGATAATTCTCCTTAAAGTCTTATTGATTTTGCTTATCTTTTCAAAGACCATCTATTGGATTTATA
Source organism: Phyllostomus discolor (assembly GCF_004126475.2). Taxonomy (NCBI): domain Eukaryota; kingdom Metazoa; phylum Chordata; class Mammalia; order Chiroptera; family Phyllostomidae; genus Phyllostomus; species Phyllostomus discolor. Next base: position 104,591,685 of record NC_040907.2, read on the forward strand.
GATCCTTTTGATTATTCTTTTAGTCTCCATGTCTTTTAATTCTACTCTGATCTTAATTATTTCCTTCCTTTTGCTCACTCTGGGCTTTTTAACCCCTCCAGTTCTTGTAGATGTAGAGTTAGGCTGTTTATTTGAAATGTTTCTATCTTTTTTATGTGGGCCTGTATCACTATGAATTTCCCTCTCAAGACTGTGTTCACTTTGTTCCATAAATTTTGGATTTTTGTGAGTTTAGTTTCATTTGTTTCCAGAAATATTTTGATTTTGTTCTTGATTTCATTCTTAACCCATTCATTATTTAATAGCATGCTATTCAATGTCCATGAATTTGAGTGTTTTTGAGTTTTGTCTTTGAGAGTGGTTTCTAGTTTTAGGTCCTTGTGGTCTGAGGAAAAGCCTGTTATGATTTCAGTTTTCTTGAATTTGTTAGCTAATAGAGTTTCTTGAATCTCTGTGTTTATAATTTTCCTCACATTTCCAACATTTACAGCATTTCTTTAGATTTTTTTTTTCAGTCTCCTACTGACTCCTTCAGGAACTTAACTAGTACATATATTTGGTTGCTTAATGTATTTCCACAGTTTATGGATATTATTTTCATTTTTGAATTTTTTATTTCTTGTCTGTTTCATTTTGCATTGTTTTTATTTCTATATGTTTTAGTTCTTCAAATTTTTCTTTTACAATGACTAATTTTGCCACCAGCATCAGTGAGTGGTTGTCTTTATCTCACATTTTGTAGTTTTTATTTATAGAAGTTACATTTATTTTGTTTATTTTTGCATCTTCCAGATCTCAACTTAATATGTTCAATCTCTGACCTCTTGAATATATGGAAATCATCCCTAACCATTTTTAGTGTCCTAGTTTAGTATATGTATATTGTATGTTTCATTTCTTGGTAAGTTTCAGTTCATTGGTTTTTCTCCTCATTGTTGATGTGTTTTGTTGCTTCTTTTTATATTTAGTAAGTTTTTTTATTGGATGCCAGATATTATAAATTTTACCTTGTTAAATACTGAACATTTTTGTCTTCCTATAAGTATTTCTGAGCTTTGTACTTGAATTTAGTTAACTTACTAAAATATAAGGCCTATTATATTTAATTTAACTTTAAGTGGGTTAAATGTTCATTATAAGTAATTTCATTATGTTCTCAATGAATTCATCTTAATTTTGCTTAATATGATTTAGAAAATTATGTTTCCAAGAACAATTATCAGAAAGTTACACAATCATTCATACTTGGTTGACTTACTATCTTCGAGTACATTTCAACTGCCCATAGACTAGATACATGACATTTTTGGAAGTACTACAGCACCTGAGACTTTTCTCCTCAAGTCCCTGTAGTGTCATTGTGTTCTGTTATAAAAAGTATGCTGAAAAGAAGATTATAGCCAACTAATAATTTTATTTTTTGAAGATACTTGTTTTTACTTTTTCAATGAATCTATTATTCTTTACTGGCAAGTCTTGCTTCTTTCCTTCCAATTTTTTTGAGACATACTAAAACTTTGCATTTTATTTGTTTTCTTTCACTTCCAGAAAGATCCTATTCATTTCTGAATACATTTTGTTTTTTATAATTTTCTAGTATCTGTTGTAGGTATACTAATTATTTTTATGTTAGATTTCAATTTCTTTTTTCTCTCTATTTTCATTCTGTAAGTTTCATTTATTTTCTTGTTTTTCTCTGTATTTTTTAAATTTTAAATATTAATTACAGTTGACAATCAATATTATATTAATTTCAGGTGCACAGCATAGTGGTTACACATTTATATAACTTACTAAGTGATCTTCCCAATAAATCTAGTACCTACCTGATATTACACATGGTTATTATATTATTGACTATATTTTCTAAGCTGTATTTTACATCTGCATGACTATTCTGTAAATGCCAATTTGTATCTCTTAACCCCTTCACTTTTTTTCACCTAGTCCTTCAAACCTCTCCCATCTGTCAACCATAAATCTGTTTCTGTTTTGTTTGTTCCTTTGTTTTGTTTTTAAGATTCCACATATAAATGAAATAATATATAGTATTTGTCTTTTTATATATGACTAATTTTACCTAGCCCAATACATTCCAGATTCATTCAGGCTGTCATGAACGATAAGATTTTATTCTTTTTTTATGGCCAAGTAATATTCCTTTATGTATGTACCACATCTTCTTTATCCATTCATCTTTTGATTGTGGTATTTAATCCACTTACTTTTAAAGTAATTATTTATAGCTATGCAGTTATTGACACTTTATTAATTTTTTATAGTTCTAACTTGTTTCTTTCATATCTTCTCCTGTATTTTGATGACTCTCTGCATGTTGTATTTGGGTTCCTTTTTCTTTATTTTTTGTATATCTATTGTAGATTTTTGCTTTGTAGTTACCATGTGCTTTAATTATAACAAACTATGTTTATAGCCATACTCTAGCTTAAGTTGATTCTTGCTTAAGTTCTAATACATTCAGAAATTGCAACATCCTTGATATTTATGTTTTTGTCAATAGTTACTTGTTGTGTGTGTTTGCTTATATTCCTTAGTTTACTACTATAATTTCACATGATCTTCCTACTTTTACCTTTTAACCTTTTTATTAGCTTTAGTGTTGGTTGATTCACTGTTTTTATGTGTTTGTTTTTGTCAGTGAGACTTTTTTCTTCTTTATTTAATTATTCATAATTTTATTTATTTTCCTTCATCTTAAAGAAGACCCAGTAAGATTTCATTCAATACTGGTTTGGTGGTAATGGACTCCTCCAGGTTTTTCTTGTCTGGGAGGCTCTAACTCTCCTTCGATTCTACATGACACTTTGTTGGGTAGAGTAACCTTGAATGTAAGTCCTCACTTTTCATCACTTTGTATATTTTGTGCTAATTCCTTATGGCATGAAAGTTTCTGTTATAAATCAACCAACATTCTTATGGGTAAGTAAGTAGCTGCATTCTTTTGTTGCTTTCAAGTATCTCACTTTTTGTTTTAACCTTTGTCATTTTAATTATTATGTGCATTGGTGTGGGCCTCTTTGAGTTTACCTTGTTTGGGATTTGCTCCACTTTCTAGACTTGTATGTTCATTTTCTTGGCCAGATTAGGGATGATTTCTGTCATTATTTCTTCAAATAGGTTTTTGACCCCTTTCTCTGTTTCTCCTCCTCCTGGTTCTCTTATGATGTGAATGCTGTTATGCTTAATGTTGTCCCAAAGGTCTCTTAAAATGTCTTAATTTTGCCCTGGCTGGCATAGCTCAGTAGATTGAGCACAAGCTGTGAACCAAAGTGTCGCAGGTTCAATTCCCAGTCAGGGTACATGCCTGGGTTGAAGGACATGACCCCCAGCATCTGCACATTGATGTTTCTCTCTCTCTCTCTTTCTCCCTCCCTTCCTTCTCTAAAAAAAATAAATAAATAAAATCTTGAAAAAATCTTAATTTTTACAAATCTTTTTTCTATTTTGATTGGGTATTTTCTGCTGCTTTGCCTTCCAAATCAGATTCAATCTTCTGTTTCTTCTTATCTTCTGTTGACTTCGTCTGATGTATTCTTCATATCAGTGTATCACTTGTTTGATTCTTTTTTATTGGTTCTTTTTTATATTTTCTAATATCTCGTGATGTTTCATATTTCTTTGTTTGAGTTTTCACTGAGATTATCTGTTCTTTTCATAAATTTATTGAGCATCCTTATAACCATTTTTTTAAAACTTTTCATCTGGTCTTTGTTTAGGTCTCTTTACTGGAATTTTGTCCTGTTCTTTCTTTTGGGATATATTTGTTTGTATCCTCATTTTAGCTGCCTCTCTGTATTCATTTGTATGTGTTAGGTAGATCTGCTACATCTCTCAGTCTTGGGAGATTGGCCTTATGTAGTAGGTATCCTGTGGCATCAGTGGTTCAATGTGTCTGTTCACCTAAACTAGCTGCAAGTGTGTCCTTTGTATGGGTTGTGTGTGTTCTCTTATTGTAGTTGAGCCTTGCTTTCTGTTGGCACCTCAGTGCATGAAATTGATTCTCAGGCTAGTCTTACTACATAGAACAAGATATTGGGCAAGGACTGATCTCACAGAGTGGGATTTGCTTTAGTGAGGCTCTAGTACCTTCTGAGTCCACCCTTTGGGTGTGTCACTTGTGGGTGTTTTGACATTGTCTGAAGTTCGCCACCAAGAATATTGGTTCAGGGTCCTGTTGGGAGTCTCTCAATGTAGGCCAAGGCCATTTTCTGCCTGTGGTTGGCATAGGCCACCTGGTAGGAGCCACAAAGTGATCTGTAGCTAGTAGCTGCCCTTTATGGGCTTGGAGGTGCCTAGAAGTGGTTATGCTGTGAACTGAGGTCAACTACCATTAGTGATGGGCTTGGGGCCACTTAGCAAAAAGTACAGGGCATGGCACAGCCATCTACTATTTGTTTTGGGTTTGTGACCTTTGAGAGATTTTAGGAAAGTCCACAATCACTTTTGTGGATAAGTACATAAAAGATAATTGGCTGACACTTGAATTGGGTGGAGTGGAATCTCAGAGAATAACCAGGGTGGTGTAAGAGCAGTGTTTCTCAGATTAATGGAAACAGGTTTGGTACCCCCTGACCCTGCTGATTGTGTGGAAAGGAGGGCTCAGCAAAGATCAAGGATTATCTGCCAGTACTTTATTTCTGAGATAGCTGCTCTTCCAGCCCTTACTCTGAAGTCTGAAAATTTAGTTTCTCTTTCTATATCCCTGGTACTTTGTGAGCTGCTATCCCTTTGCTGGAACTTAGGTTGAGTGTTTATGAGCAAGTGAGTCTGTGCTCAGGCCCTTTAAGCGGACAGCTCTGTCTACAGCAGCCATCGCTCACCCAGACTGAAGTTCCTGCTGATTTTCACTGTCATTTGTTGGAGGGACTCCTCTTCTCAGAACTGGTGGTCTGGACTGGGGACCCAAGTGTGGGGCTTGTGCACCTTGCTCCTCAGTGCCTAGAAGCTGAGATTTCCCTCCCAATTCTTTAAAAAAATATTTTATATATTTATTTTTACAGAGAGGGGAAGGGAAGGAGAAAGGAAGAGAAACACCAATATGTGTTTTCCTCTTGCAATCCCCATACTAGAGACCTGGCCCACAACCCAGGCATGTGCCCCGACTGAGAATCAAACTGGTGACCCTTTGGTTCACAGTTCGGTGCTCAGTCAACTGAGCCACACCATCCAAGGCTCCCTCCTGATTCTTAAATGCCACATGTGGGTGTGGGTCCAGACTATTTCATGTCTCTGCCTCTCCTATCAGTTTCAACCTGGTTTCCTCTTCATACATTTAGTTATAGGAGTTCCTTTTAGTTAGTCTTTACATGATTCTCAAGGGTGGTTGTTTTATGCTTTGGTTGTACTTTTGAAGTGGTCATGGGAGGAAGCATGCACAGTAGTTACCTACTCCAAAATCTTGACTGGAAATTCTGTATTCCTTATCTTTAATTTTATTTTCTTCTTCATTTTCCTGGAGTAAATCTCCTACAATGTTTTTTCAATTGCCTTTTGGACATTGCAAGCTTCTCTTTCCCCATAATTTCCCCTTTCTCTTCCTTTTACCTACTGATTCTATACCTACTCTTCCTCCTCTGTTTACTCTTCTTTCTCCTTTTGTCAAAGTTTTATTTAATATCAAATACTGTGTTTTTAAATATATTTGTCTTTGAATAGAGCCAGTCCTATTAGACTTTGATAACCAAAATAACATGGGTAAAATTTTCTTGACTTCCTTATGATTTTAACCCAGTCAACTTTTTGATTGTCATCTTAGGGTGAGTTTAAAGAATGTATTAGCTTTCATTAGGACATAGGGAATGCTGAGCTAGGAGGCAGCCTACAGTCATGGCTCTATTTCACTTAAGAACCCTAGGACAAATACCCAAAATATTTGTTCATTGAATGGATTAGCCACTGAAAACTTGCTTTACCTGTCTCATAGAAAATTGAAAAGTTAGAAGATTAAAGTCACTTTGATCATCACCAAGTACTTCACAAATCTTGGGCTGAGGTTTCAGAGTTAGCTAAGGTGGTCATAGTAGGGCAATGCATTTTGGTAAAACATTTCACTTTCTCTGAGACACCACAGTGTTTATTCTGAAGAAATTGTATGATGTGCACTTGGGCTTTGGTGCATCAACATAGAACAATGAGTTTTATTATGAATCAGAAGTCTGTGGTAGTGACCAAATTCCTGGGATGGATGACTCTAGGGGTCCCAGACAGTGTCTGCCCTTATGAGTACAAACTAAGGAGAGAAATCTCTAGGCAGTGCTGTTGTCGATACAACATGTCTGTGTGAGGCATGTAATACAAAACTCTCCTTTTCTAAATATTACCGTACTGTTACATGGTAGTAGATCCTATGGAGTGCATTAAATCTATTATCTGCTGAGAGGCTCATGACTCCCAGTAGCCTTCAAGGATAGGCAGCCTACGTGATTTGGGAAGGTCACTGTGTCTTCTGTCAGTCTTGTTTGCTCTGCACTGTAACATTTTATGAAGAGTTCACACTCAGGCATGTCATAGCTAAATTGTACTGGCTAGTTTGGTGTCATTTAATAATGCCCTGGATTCTTTATTGATACAGATATGTGAGGGAAAGCTCAGACTTCCAGTTACCCAGTTCTATACCTTCCTATACTGAACAACAGAAAGCATGCCCATTCCTTTCATCATTGGTCAGAGCAAAATCTTGCCCTACATTCTATTTTGCATCACTGCCCATCAGACATTAAGTCAATCTGTAATTTTAATATTCACTTTCTTCAGCTTGTCTAGCCCATGATTTTATGTTTTTGAAGATTAAATAAATCAAGTAAGAAAGGAATCACAAATTATTGCATATATAGTTGAACCTTGAACAACATGGTTTTGATCTGCATGGGTCTATTCATGGGCATATTCTTTTCAATAAGTGTTTTCTCTTATGGTATTTTAAATAACTTTTATTAGCTCTAATTTACTTTATTACAAGAATATAGTATATGAAGGGGGCCCCCAAAACAGGAGTTATCTTCTGGAGAGTGGGCTTCTTATAGTACAGGCTTCCTCCACTATCTGAGAGGCTGTGTTTGATTTTAGGGAATTTTTTTTTACCACTCTTTCAGTGTGATTGCCTATTTCATGATGGGTGATTTACAAGGGCATCTGTTCACACAGTGATGAGTGTTCAGCAGTTTTTGACCAAATTGGCATGCCCCCCCCAGATCCTTGGCAAGATGGCAGTGAGGTAGGTGGAAGCAGAGCCCAGTTCTCCCTGTGCCCAGCTGGAACACCTAGCTGGTCTATTGAGAAACAGAGTGAACAGCCGATGGAATTCGAGCTTATATGAAGTTTGGAAGCCAAAAATTGCAGAGGACATTAAAAAACAGATGGTGAGGAGATTGCACTGGGACAGTAAGGTCCCTGGGATTTTCGCAGGGACCTAGGCCTCTTTGGAACCCTACCCAGTGCCTGCCACAGGATATGGGGGGGGAGGGTTATATCACCAGCTCCCTCCCCTATCAGAGCAGGGAGGGCAGCTAGCCACCAGGAGGGACCTGGATGCTGAAAGTCACTGAGGGAAATAGAGAAAGAGTGGGAGACACACAGAGGCAGTATACATCTGCTAGGACTGTGGATACTGGCACCAGAGAACGAGGGGTGCTGGGTGACACCTGGAGAAAAGAGGAGTTGGGTTGTGTTAGACTCTGACTTGGATAGTCTCCAGAAAGGTGGGAAAGTTGAGCTGTATGAAAAGCTGTGTGCTCATAAAAAATGGTGGGCAGCTGCTTTGTAAGGAACACTTAAGCAGCAGCTGCCTTGACCTGAGGGTGATTTGAGCTCTGCAAGCTCAGAAACTGAGTAGCTAAGTGGAACATCATGCTGGAGCTTCACTTGCACTGTGTGTCCAGAGAATGAGTGGCTGATTGGATCTGCATAAATGAGCTTGACTCGTGCTGCATGCCCAGAGACTGGCTGATTTGAGCCTGGCAGCTCATGGAAGACCTGGACTGGAAGCTGGGCAACTGTGAATATTGTGGCCCAGACCTGCTCTCCATCCTCTCAAAACCATAGGAAGGGAGAAAAATGGAGTGCAAATCCCCTCTTCCTGTGGCATCCAGGAAGACCAGCAGAACTCACTGAAGGTATAAAGTCAGCAGGAGGCTTATTTTTTCTTTCTTTTCTCTTCTTTTCCTTTTTTTTCTTCCCCCAAGTGAGACAATACGACATGGAGATATGAAGAGTCTAGAGACAGATCCAAAGAAGAAGCACAAGGCCAACCCCCAAAACTGAGAAACTGAGACAAATGTCATTTCTTGTGTCATAGAGCTGGAATTTTATTGTTTATGTATATTATTATTATTATCATGTTTACATTTTTACTTTATTAGTATTTTTTAAATTTCTCTTCCTTATGCTTAGTTTTCTTCATTTTATTTCTCTGTTTAATTACATTGTTTGACTGTTTTTTCATATTCTCTCTTTACTGTATTTTAATTTTCCTTCTTTCACTTCATTCATGTTCCAATAACACACTACTCTTGATTGTGCACTTTCTATTCTGGTTATCCAAATCATGTATTTCTTGTCATATTATTGATGTCCCAGTACTACTGTAGATAAATGTTATTCCATACAATTGTACATACTGTACAGCAATGTTCCCTGATCTTAGCCCACTTCAGTTTATTTCTGAGCATTATTATTGTTGTGGTCAACTCTATTTTTTCTCAGACTATGCATATTTTCTAACCTTTACTCTCACTATATCTCATAATCTAAATTTTCACAAGTGCTCTACTTTCTGGATTTGGCTCACAATCCTCATCCCCTCTAACAAGAGTCTTATTTTTCACCTTTTATAAAAAGTGGCTAGTTGGGTGAAATATCACAGTTAACACTATACTTATCCAAATGCTCTCCTATCTCTTCTCTACTTGTTGGTGCTTTAAATCCTATAGAATATTCTCTCACTGTCTTAATCTATTTTGCCTAACCCTGTCACCAATCACATACAAGGATAGGTGGGAGCTGAAAACATCAGTGTATACCTGCTGGAGGAGAGAACCCACCAACAAAGGAACCACCAGAATGTATTAACCCAAGTGCTACAATAGAGCCCATACAAAAAGAAGAAAGGGCAAACCTAGAGCATCCAGGCAAGGAGATCAAAGAGACCACAGCACTGAGCCATATGGAATTCCTACCATAGAAGTTCACCCTATAAAGAAAGCTAGCTAAATGAAACATCAGGAAGCATAGCAATGAACACAAACAGTCACCTAAAATGGGGAGACAAAAAAAAAAAAGAACATACAATAAGGAAAATAGAATACTCCCTACTAAAAGAACTAAATAAAATGGAGGTAAGCAAACTATCAGATATAGAATTAAAAAGAGTGGTTATAGAGATGCTCAAGGAACTCACAGACAACTAAAGGGGACTGAGGGAGAACTATATCAGCATGAAAAAGGAAATATAAATTATAAACAAAAACCAGGAAATAATGAACAACAAAATCTTGGAAATAAAAAACACAGTAGAAGGAATTATAAGCAGGCTGGATAAAACAGAGGATCGAATCAGTGAGCTGGAGTACAAGGTAGAGAAAAAAAAAACCACCCAAAAAGAGCAAGAAAAGGAAAAGAGACTCAGAAAGAGTGAGAAGGTGGTAAGGGAATTCCAAGACAACATGAAACATAATAATATCTGTATCATAGGGATAACAGAAGGAGAAGAAGAAGGGGTAGAAAACCTACTTGAAAAAGTAATGATGGAAAACTTCCTTAATATGATGACAGCAAAAACTCACACAAATCCAGGAAACACAGAGCATCCCAATCAAAAGGAACTCAAAGAGGCCCTCTTCACGACAGATCATAATTAAAAGGGTAAAATTCCAAGACAAAAAGAGAATCTTGAGGCAGCAAGGGAGAAATAGTAAGTAACACACAAGGGAGCCCTGATAATACTATCAGCTGACTTCTCACTCTAAACACTGGAAGTCAGAAGAAAATGGAAAGTAATATTCCAAGTAATGAAAACCAAAAGCCTGCAACCAATACCACTCTATGCAACAAGGCTCTCAATTAAAATGAAAGGCCAAATAATGAGTTTCCCAGAAAAAAGAAGCCTAAAAGAATACACCTCTTCCAATCCACCTCAGCAAGATATACTAAAGGGGCTGCTTTAAGAAGTGGAGGAAAAAGAGTGAGAGAGAGAGGAACACAGTATGATAAAATGGCAATTAACAAGTACCTATCAGTAATAACCTTAAATGTAAATGGTTTAAATGTACCAATCAAAAGACATAGAATAGCTGAATGGATAAGAAAGCATGAACCACACATATGTTGTCTACAAGAGACCCACCTCAGAACAAAAGACTTACAAAGACTAAAAGAGAAGCAGTGGAAACAATTATACCAAGCAAATGGACAGGGAAAAAAAAGGCTGAGGTAGCAATACTCATATCAGACAAAATAGACTTCAGAAAAGGAGCCATAAAAAGAGATCCAGAAAATCACTTCATAATATTAAAGAGAAGAATCCATCAAGAAGACAAACATTGTAAATATACATGCACCCAATATAGGAGTACCTAAATACATAAAGAAGACCTTGGAGGACTTCAAGAAAGATATAGACAGCAACCCTATTATAGTAGGGGATTTCAATACCCCACTGTCAGAAATGGACAATATTCCAAACAAAATATATCAACAAAGGTATTGTGGCATTGCACAATGGCATAGATTAAATGGACTTAACTGATGTATATAGAGCCTTTCATCCCAAAGAATCAACATGCACATTCTTTTCAAGTACAAATGGAACATTTACAAAGATAGACCACATAATAGGACACAAAATAAATATCAACAAATTCAAGAAAATTGAAATCACATCAAGCATTTTCTCTGACCACAAAGGACTGAAACTATAGAAACCAACCTCAAGGAAAAAAAACCAAAAAGACTCAAACTCATGGCGATTGAATAGCATGCTATTAAACAATGAACGGGCAAAGATTGAGATCAAGGGAGAAATCAAAAAGTTTCTGTAAACAAATGAAAATGAACTCACTCACAACAACCCAAAACTTCTGGGACACAGCAGAGGCAGTCCTGAGAGGGAAGTTCATAGTGATACAGGCCTACCTAAAAAATCTAGAAACATATCACATAAACAACTTAACCCTACACCTAGAAGAACTGGAGGAACAACAACAAAGGTAACTGAGAACAAGTAGAAGGAAGGAAATAACCAATATTAGAGCAGAAGTATAGAACAATGAGACTAAAGACACAATTATAAGGACTAACAAATCCAGGAGCTGGTTATTTGTAAAGATAAACAAAATTGACAATCCTTTAAGTTGCTGGTCAAGAAAATAAGCAAGGGAACTCAAATAAACACACTCAGAAATGAAAAGTGGAGAGATTACAACTGATACCACAGAAATACAAAGGATTGTAAGAAATTGCTAAGGAGAACTATATGCCAAGAAATTTGAAAATCTAGGTGAAATGGACAAATTTCTAGAAAAAATATAATCTCCTAAAATTGTATGAAGAAGAAGCATCAAGCCTGAACAAACCAATAACAGCTGATGAAATTGAAGGAGTAATAAAAAAAAAAAACTCCCAACACACAAAAGACCTGGACCAGACAGTATCACAGGAGAGTTTCACAAAGCATTTAATGAAGACCTAACCCTTATCCTTCTTAGACTATTCCAAAAAATCCAAGAAGAAGGAAGATTCCAACTCTTTTTATGAAGCCAGCATCAACCTAATCCCAAAACTGGATAAAGACATAAGAAAGAAAGGAAACTTCAGGCCAATATCACTGATGAACATAGATGTTAAAGTCATCACCGCAATATTGGCAAACTGCATGCAGCAATACATTAAAAAGCTCATACACCATGATAAAGTGGGATCCATCCCAGGGATGCAAGGATGGCTCAATATCTGCAAATCAATAAATGAAATACATCACATAAACAAAATGAATGACAAAATTCACAGGATCATGTGAATAGATGAGAAAAAACGTTTGATAAGGTACAGCACCCATGTATGATAAACACTCAGCAAAGTGGGAATAGCTGCAGCAATTTTGAGGAAGAAAAACAAAGTAGGAGGGATCACAGTACCTGACTTCAAACTGCATTATAAGTCCACTGTAATCAAAACAGCCTGGTACCGGCATAAGGACAGACACATAGGCCAGTGAAAAACAATAGAGAGCCCAGAAATAAACCCAAGTCTCTACAGTCGATTAATATTTGATAAAGGAGCAGAAACATAAAATGTAGTAAAAATAGCCTCTTCGACAAATGGTGTTATGAGACCTGGACCTGGATATGCAAAGAAATTAAACTTGATCACCAACTTACACGAGAAGTAAAAATAACTTCAAGGTGGGTAAGATACTTTAATATAAGTCATGGCACTATAAAAGTTTTAGAGGAAAACACAGGGAGGAAAACCTCAGACTTTCCATGCAGCAATATTTTCACCAATATGTCCCATAGAGTAGGGACTTAAAGGAAGGAATAAACAAATGGGACCTCATCAAATTAAAAATGTTCTGCATGGCTAAAGAAAACAGCATTAAAATGAAAAGAGAACAAGCTATATGGAAAAATATATTTGCCAGTGATATGTTGCACAAGGGTTTTGATCTCCAAAATATGTAAAGAACACACAGGACTCCACTCCAGGAAGACAAACAACCCAATTAAAAAAGTGGGCAAAAGACTTGAACACACACTTTTCTGAGGAAGACATACAAAGGGCTCAGAGTACATATGAAAAGATGCTCAGCATCACTAGCTATCAGCATGATGCAAATTTAAACCACATTGAGATACCACTTCACACTGATGACAATGGCCATCATACACAAATCAACAAATAACATGTGTTGAAGAGAATGTGGAGAAAAGTGAACTGTAGTGACTGTTGGTGGAAATGCAGAGTGGTGCAGCCACTGTGGAAAACAGTATGGGATTTCCTCAGAAAACTAAAAATGAAACTGTCTTTTGACCTGGCAATTCCACTGCTCAGATTATATCCTAAGAACCCTGAAACACCAATCCAAAAGAGACTATACACTCCAGTGTTCACAGCAGCACAATTTACAATAGCCAAGTACTGGAAGCAATCTAGATGCCCATCAATAAATGAATGGATCAAAAAACTATGGTATTCTTACACAATGGCATACTACATAGCAGAAAGAAAGAAGAAGTGCCTACTCTTTTGCGACAGTATGGATGGAATTGGAGAGAATTATGCTAAGTGAAATAAGCCAGACAGTGAGGGAAAAATACCATGTGAACTCACCTTTAACTGGAACCTAACCAATAAAACAAATAAGCAAGGAAAACCAGAGACATTGAAATTAAGAACAATCTGACAGTAACCAGAGTGGAGGTTCCAGGGGATATGGGGGGGGGATGGGTTTTCAGGAACAGCTATAAAGGGCACATGGACAAAATCTGTTGGGGGGGCGGGGGGGGAAACAATGGAAGGAGTTGGGGATGGCTGGGGTGGTGGAGAGGGGTGGGGTGAAATGAGAGAACTCTACTTGAACAACAATAAAATTCAAAAGTATCTAATAAAACAATTGGAGGGAAGACAGAGGCTTTACTCTAGGCAGCATTTTTCTCAGCTTCTATGAAGAGGGGGAAAACTCGCGAATCAGTGGAGAAACAGAGCAAGTGGGCTAGGTTACCAAATCACTTTTGAAAGCAGGACATCAAAAATTATTGCACTCACCAGAAAACCAGATGCTAAGGAGATGGCTACAGGACAAAAGGGGCCCAGGGATCAGCGTGGGGTCTAGGGGTGTGCAGACCCCAGGCCCGCCTGGTGCTCTGGGGTCTGCCCCAGGGCTCCAGGGAGAGGGCAATCACTGCGCCCTCCCCCAAGTATGGGGGGTGAGCAACTCCAGGGGAGAATGTGTTGCTAAAAGGAACAGATTGGCCAATTGGACTGGGAAAAAATCGCCCAGGGACTATGAACCCGTGCCCAGAGACTTGGGAGGAGTGAGGGCCTCTAGCCAACAGGACCAGGGGCAGCCTGGATGAGCGCCTGCACCACTAGCCTGCACCACTAGCCCGGTGGAAGTGCAGATCGGTGGAGAGTACAGAATCGGGCCGCGCTCTGCTCGCACCCCATAGGGAGGCCTGAATCTCACACTGCAATCCCGGGAGGGATGTGGTGCTTGGTGCGTTCCTATAGTGGTGGCTCAGAGATTTCCAGCCAGCCCGACTGGGGCAGCAGAGAAAGGCACCAACACCTGGGTGGAGTGCGGGTTCGAAGGGGAACACATAGCTGGAAACGGCTTGTTTCGTGCACCATCGGGAAGACTGACTCTCACTTGCTGTGAGCCCGGAAGGGTAGCGGCGAGGAGCTTAGGGCGATCCTAGACCCCAAATCTCAAAAGTTTGGGGGAGGGGCCCACCCTTTTACGATCCCCAGGGAGGGTGCAGTGAATCCCAAAACGTCGCGGGTGCCTCCTGAGATCATAGAGCTGGAAACCTGCAGGACCCCGGAGTCCAGAAGAATGTGGAAGTAAGATCCAAAGAGACAGTGTGTTCCGGAGCACCCAGGCTACCAGACAGACCTGCTGAGATCTGGCTGGGAGAGAGAGAAGCATTTCAAAGGTCCCTCAGCCAGCTGAAGCCAGCAAGATAAGAACAACTGGTCTGGCCAGTTAGAAACCAATAAGGGTTTTTTTTTGTTTGTTTGTCTGTTTGTTTTTTGTTTTGGGTTTTGTTTGGTTTTCTTTGGCTTCTATGGCTGTTGTTGGTTGATTGATTTTTATGTTGTGTTTTATGTGACATTTTATTTTTCAATTCTTATTATTTTTATCTCGCAGTCCCTTAGGTTTCTCTTCCATTCATCCTAATATTATTCTTTCCACTCCAAATTTATCTCTCCTGCACTACATCTTCTGCTTTTCTTTCCTTTTTTTAAATCTTGCAAGTTACTGTAAATTTGTATTATCTTTTTCTCACTGTTCTGACATTTTTTTATTTTAATAATATTTTGGTATTCTTTTTCTTTCTGTATAATCTTCTTTGCTTGGCTGGTTATACTGTCATTTGATAGGTTCCCCCTGGTATCTCAGTCACAAGGTGTTGATAAGTTACTATCCTTCATCTGTGTTCTGTTAATACACCTCTCAAGGTTCTATACTCTTTATTCTTGTTATCTAGACCTCATCGATTCTGCCACAAGACTGTCACTTTACTATTACTGCTAGTAAGACCTAGTCTATACAATTGTAAATGCTTCTCAATACCCCTACCTGATCTCAGCCCACTTTCCAATTTTCTGAACTATACTATTGTGGGGGTTGTCTCTGTTGTTTTACTCACTACTCCTATTTACTAATCTTTAATCCAACCCTACCTTAGAATCTGACCTCCCACAGCCTCACAGCTTTCTAGATCCAACTAACAATCCTCTCATCCCCAATAGGAGTCTTAACTTCTTTCCATCCTTTCTAAAACGTGGATAGTGGGGTGGAGGATCACAGTTAACACTATAAGGAGCCAAAGGATAACCCATCTCTTCTCTACTGGCTGATAAAGTAAATATCATAGTATACTGTCTTGTTGTTTTAAACCATTTTGCCTTACTCCTCCAAATGATCACAAAAAAGAAGAGGGGGAAGCTGTGAGCACCAGGATACATGAAGGAGATTGCACCACTGAATCTCACAAATATTCAACCACAGAAGTTCACATCATAATTAAAGGGAATTGGAACAGATCAAATTAACAAACAAGAAGAAAAAAGAAGAAACCCATGAACAATGAGAAAACAAAGAAACAGCCCCCAATTGAAGGGAAAGGAGGAAGCATCAGGAAAAATGCTAAATGAAATAGAGGCAACTCAACTATCAGACAGTGAGTTCAAAACAATGATTACCAGGAAGTTCAATGAATTCACAATGAGCTATCAGAAATTAGAGGGAAACTACATCAATCTCACTGCAAACTATATAAACATGAAAAAGGAAATAGAAACTCTCAACAAAGGTCAAGAGGAAATGAAGAATACAATTTCTGAAGTGAGGTACACAGTAGAAGGAATGAAAAGCAGGATCAATGAGGTAGAAGATTGGATTACCGAGCTGGAGGACAAAGTAGAAAACAGCATCCAGAAAGAGCAAGAAAAGGAAACGAGGCTCAGAAAGAATGAAGAGGGATTAAGAGAAATGCAAGAGAATATGAAATGTAATAATATCCATGTAATAGGGATACTAGAAGGAGAAGAAAAGCAAGTGATCGAAAGCCTAGTTGAACAAGTAATGAAGGAGAACTTCCCTAATTTGATGAGAGAAAAAGTCACACAAATCCAGAAAACACAGAGAGTCCCAATCAAGAGGAACCCAAAGAGACCCACCCCAAGGCACATCATAATTAAAATGAAAAAATTTCAAGACAAAGAGAGAATCTTAAAGGCAGCAAGGGAGAAAAAGGAAGTAACATACAAGGGAGCCCCAATAAGGCTAACAGCTGAATTCTCAATGGAAACACTGCAAGCCAGAAGAGAATGGCAAGAAATAGTCCAAGTAATGAAAATCAGAGGTCTCCAACCAAGGCTACTTTACCCAGCAAGGCTCTCGATCAAGAAAGAAGGCCAAATAAGAAGATTTCCAGACAAAAGAAGTCTAAAAGAATACACCTCAACCAAACCAGCTCTGCAGGAGATTCTAAAAGCACTGCTTTAAGGAAGGGAGGGAAAAGAGAGAGAGAGAGGAACACACGTACATAAAAGACAATGAATAAGTACCTATCAATAATAACCTTAAACATAAATGGATTAAATGCTCCAATCAAAAGACATAGAATAGCTGAATGGATGAGAAAAAATGACCCACATATCTGCTGTCTACAAGAGACCCACCTCAGGATAAAAGACCTACACAAGCTGAAAGTGAAGGGCTGGAAACAAATCTTCCAAGCAAATGGACAGGGAAAAAAAGCCGGGGTAGCAATACTCATATCAGACAAAATAGACTTCCAAAAAAGGTCCATAAAGAGAGATCCAGAAGGTCACTTCATAATACTCAAGGGAAGAATCCATCAAGAAGACATAAATATTGTAAATATATATGCACCCAACATAGGAGCACACAAATACATAAAGATAATCTTAGAGGACTTCAAGAAAGACATGGACAGCGACACAATTATAGTGGCAGATTTTGACACCCCACTGTCGAAAATGGACTGATCTTCTAAACAAAATATCAACAAAGATATTGTGGCATTGAACAATACCCTTGATAAAATGGACTTTACTGATATATACAGAGCCCTCCATCCAAAAGAAGCTAAATATACATTCTTTATTTTTAAAGAGATTTTATTCATCCATTTTTAGAAAGGGAAGGGAGGGAGAAAGACAGAGAGAGAGAAACATCAATGTGAGGTTGCCGGGGGTCATGGCCTGCAACCCAGGCATGTGCCCTGGCTGGGAATCGAACCTGTGACACTTTGGTTCGCAGCCCGCGCTCAATCCACTGATCTATGCCAGCCAGGGTATACATTCTTTTCAAAGGTACATGGAACATTCTAAAGGATAGACCACATAATAGGACCCAAAACAAGCCTCAAGAATTTCAAGAAAATTGAAATCATACTAAGCATTTTCTCAGACCACAAGGGGCTGAAGCTAGAAACCAACCCCAAGGAAAAAAACCAAAAACACTCAAAATCATGGAGATTAAATATCATGCTATTAAACAATGAATGGCTCAAGAAGGATATTAGGGAAGAAATCAAAAGGTTTCTGGAAACAAATGAAAATGAGCTCACAACAACCCAAAACTTATGGGACACAGGCAAGGCAGTCCTGAGAGGGAAGTTCATAGTGATACAGGCCCACCTAAAAAGGTTAGAAACATTCCAAACAAACAACCTAACCATACGTCCACAAGAACTCGAGGAACAGCAACAAAGGCAGCCCAGAGCAAGCAGAAGGAAAGAAATAACCAAGATCAGAGCAGAATTAAATGACATAGAGACTAAAAGCACAATTCTAAGGATCAATGAATCCAAGAGCTGGTTCTTTGAAAAGATAAACAAAATCGACAAGTCTTTAAGCAGACTCATCAAGAAAAAAAGAGAGAAGACCGAAATAAACACAATCAGAAATGAAAGAGGAGAGATTACAACAGATACCACAGAAATACAAAGGATTGTAAGAAATTACTACAAAGAGCTGTATGCCAAGAAATTTGAAAACCTAGGTGAAATGGACAACTTTCTAGAAAAATATAATCTTCCAAAACTCAATGAAAAAGAAGCAGAAAGCCTGAACAGGCCAATAACAACAAAAGAAATTGAAGTGGTAATCAAAAAACTCCCAACACACAAAAGCCCGAGACCAGTTGGTTTCACAGGAGAATTCTACAAAGCATTTAAGGAAGAGCTAACCCCTATCTTTCACTGACTATTCCAGAAAATCCAAAAAGATGGGAATCTCCCAAACTCTTTTTATGAGGCCAACATCATCCTAATTCCAAAACCAAATAAAGACACAACAAAGAAAGAAAACTTCAGGCCAATATCACTGATGGACATTGATGCTAAAATCCTCAACAAAATACTGGCAAACTGCATCCAACACTATATTAAAAAGATCGTACACCATGACCAAGTGGGATTCATTCCAGGGATGCAAGGATGGTTCAATATTCACAAGTCAGTAAATGTAATACATCACATAAACAAAAGCAAAGACAAAAACCACATGATCATATCAATTGACGCAGAAAAAGCACTTGATAAGGTACAGCACCCATTCATGATAAAAACACTCAGCAAAGTGGGAATAGAGGGAGCATTGCTCAACATAATAAAGGCCATATATGAGAGAGCTTCAGCCAACATCATCCTCAATGGGCAAAAATTAAAATCTTTTCCGCTAAGATCAGGAACAAGACAAGGCTGTCCACTTTCATGACTTCTATTCAATATAGTACTGGAAGTTTTAGCCAAAGCAATCAGACAAGAAAAAGAAATAAACGGCATTCAAATTGGAAAGGAGGAAACAAAACTGTCACTGTTTTCAGATGACATGATACTATACATAGAAAATCCTATAGACTCTGGCAAAAAACTGCTTGACCTAATAAATGAGTTTGGCAAAACAGCGGGATACAAAGTCAATATCCAGAAATTAAAGGCATTTCTGTACACCAACAATGAAACAGCAGAAACAGAGATCAAGGAAAAAACCCCATTTGAAATAGCAAAAAGAAAAATAAAATATCTAGGAATAAACCTAACCAAAGAGGTAAAATACCTGTATTCAGAAAACTACACAACACTGAAGAAAGAAATCAAGGAAGACAGGAACAAATGGAAAGATATGCCATGTTCATGGATTGGAAGAATTAATATCATCAAAATGTCCATACTACCCAAAGCAATTTACACATTCAATGCAATACCTATTAAAGTACCAATGGCTTATTCACAGACATAGAACAAACACTTCAAAAATTTATATGGAATTATAAACGACCCCGAATAGCTGCCGCAATTTTGAGAAAGAAGAGAAAAGTAGGAGGGATCACAATATCCAACACTAAACTATACTACAAGGCCACTGTAATCAAAACAGCCTGGCACTGGCATAAAAAAACAGGCACATAGACCAATGGAACAGAACAGAGAGCCCAGAAATAAGCCCAAGTCTCTATGGTCAATTAATATTTGACAAAGGAAGCAGCAACATAAAATGGAGTAAAAATAGCCTCTTCAACAAATGGTGTTGGGAGAACTGGACAGCCACGTGCAAAAAAATGAAACTTGAGCACGAACTTACACCATATACAAAAATAAATTCAAGGTGGATAAAAGACTTAAATATAAAACGTGACACCATTAAAGTCCTAGAGGAGAACGTAGGTAGGAAAATCACAGATATTTCACACAGAAACTTTTTTACTGACATGTCCCCTAGAGCAAGGGACATGAAGGAAAGAATAAACAAATGGGACCTCCTCAAAATTAAAAGCTTCTGCACAGCTAAAGAAGACAGTATCAAAATTAAAAGAGAACCAACTGTATGGGAAAACATATTTGCTAATGATAGCTCAGACAAGGGTTTAATCTCCAAAATATATAAAGAAATAACACGACTGCACTCTAAGAAGACAAGGAATCCAATTAAAAAGTGGGCAAAGGACTTGAACAGACACTTCTCCAAGGAGGACATACAGAAAATCCAAAGACACATGAAACGATGTTCAATATCGCTAGCTAT
The DNA here is from genome assembly GCF_004126475.2 of Phyllostomus discolor. Classification (NCBI taxonomy): domain Eukaryota; kingdom Metazoa; phylum Chordata; class Mammalia; order Chiroptera; family Phyllostomidae; genus Phyllostomus; species Phyllostomus discolor. Next base: position 104,611,980 of record NC_040907.2, read on the forward strand.
CAGAGAGATGCAGATTAAAACCACAATGAGATACCATTTCACACCAGACAGAATGGTCATCATAAACAAAACAACAAACAACAAGTGTTGGAGAGGTTGTGGAGAAAAGGGGACCCTAGTGCACTGCTGGTGGGACTGCAGACTGGTACAACCACTATGGAAAGCAGTATGGAACCTACTCAAAAAACTAAAAATGGATCTGCCTTTTGACTCAGCAATTCCACTGCTGGGACTCTATCCTAAGAATACTAAAACACCAATTCAAGAGAACCTATGCACCCCGATGTTCATAGCAGCACAATTTACAATAGCTAGATGCTGGAAGCAACCAAAATGCCCATCAGTAAATGAATGGATCAAAAAACTATGGTACATTTACACAATGGAATTCTATGCAGCAGAAAGAAAGAAGGAGTTCCTACCCTTTGGAACAGCGTGGATGGAGCTGGAAAACATTATGCTTAGCGAAACAAGCCAGTCAGTGAAAGACAAATACCATATGATCTCACCTTTAACAAGAACCTAAATAACAAAACAAAGAAACAAGCAAAATATAACCAAAGACACTGAAATAGAGGACAGGCTGACCGTGACTGGAGGGGAGAGAAGAGGGAATTTAAGGGGACAGTGGGAAGGGTTCACAGGAACAAACTTAAAGGACACATGGTCATAAACTAAGGGGAGGGTGGTAATGGGAGGGAAGTGGGGAGGGTGGGAGGGGGGACTGAATTGGGAGTAAAAAGGAGAAAACTGTATTTGAACAATGATTAAAATAAAAAAAAATGTTGTAAAAAAAAAAATTGGCATGACCCCTTTGCCCCACTCTTCCTATTTACGCTATCTTGACCTGAGCAACTTGTTTTTGTTTCTCCAGATGAAAAATGTTCTTGAAGGGGAACAATTTGCCAATGTAAAAGAGTTAAAAAAATGGTAGAAGCAGCCCTGTCTGGTGTGGTTTAGTGAATTGAGGTATAACCAGTGAACCAATGGGTCACCAGTTGGATTTCCAGTCAGGAGATATGCCTGGGTTGCAGGCCAAGTTGCCAGTAGGGGGTGCACGAGAGGCAACAACACGTTGATGTTTCTCTCTCTATTTTTCTCTTTCTCTTCACTTCTGTCTAAAAATAAATAAGTAAAACCTTTAAAAACATTGAAAACCTCAGAAAGCTTTAGAAAAATAAACAAAAAAATATGGCAGAAACACTAAAAAGTGCCAAAATCGACAATTTCAAAAGCTGTTTTGAGCAGTTAAAAAAATCTCACCATAGATGATGTACAAATAAATACACAATTTTTTATTTTAAAAAATTATACTTTTTCAGGTTCCGCATTGTATAACATGAGGTCTTTCCAGAAAAAAGTGCAGCCATTGTTAATATAAAACTGGCCCTAGTTGGTGTGTACTGGCCTGCAAATCAAAGGGCTTCTGGTTTGATTTTGAGTCTGGAGCACATGCCTGGGTTGCACACCAGGTCCCTGTTAGGGGGCAAGCAAGAGGCAGCCACACTTTGATGTTTCTCTCCCTCTCTTTCTCCTTCCCTTACCCTCTTTAAAATAAATAAATAAACTCTTTTTAAAAATGACTTTCATGACATCAATGTCACCTGGCAGCCAAGGACAGTAGACTGTAATGTGCCTGCGTGAACAATGACAACTTCACTGTGAGTCAGTGAGAGTGGTAGATGCCACTGAGTAAGGATGTGCACTGTGTGACCTTCACATTCAAACTGACTGAGCAAATGGAGCAATCAATCTGCATCATATTTTGCATTAAGCTTGAACGTTCCTCCTTGGAAACTATTCAGATGATTCAGAAGGCCACAGGTATGGGCAACTGGTGATTGGCTGCTTCATCATGACAACATGCCTGCTCATGCCTCCTGTCTCAAGCAAAGTTTTTGGTATAACAGCAGATCACCCAGGTGACTCAGCCCCTCTACAGCCCAGATTTGGTACCCTATAACTTCAGGCTTTTTTCAACACTAAAATAAAATTAGAAATGGAAGAGATTTCAGACTGTCCATGAGATTCAGGAAAACATGACAGGGCAGCTGATAGTGATTTGGAGAACTGTATGAGGTCCTCAGGTGCCTACTTGAAGGGGACTGAGGAGTCAGCATCCCATTTTACAAAATTTTTCATATTTTATGTCTTCTTCAATTAATGTCTCTATTTTTCATATTACATGGCTGGATAACTTCTGGACAGGCCTCATATGTATTCAAGTATGTGTTGATCAACTGTTGATGTTATCAGTAAAACTCCACTCAACAGTAAAATATTAATAGTTAAGTTTGTGGGGAGTCAAAATTTGTATGGATTTTTGACTGTGTGGTGGACTTGGAGAAACCCCCAAATCTCCTTTTTTGAGTATCAAGTGTAATAGATGTCATCTTTGCATCACTGAAATTAGGCTTGAATTGGTTAAATGAGTCTCACTTAGAACTTAATAAAACAGCTTTAGTAATGTGCAGAATACAGAGAGTAGGTGTTATCTAGCTCACAATTTATGCAGGGTTTTTCACCTTGCTCCAGGTCATGGATGATTTATTCAAGACAGAGAGGCATGATCCAAGACAACTTCATTCTCTGAAAACTATAGGAACCTGAAATGAAATACACCAGAGAATATAGAGCACAGTTATTTTAGGACAGAATCCTATACCTAAGGTTCACCAACCCCTGTATCTGAGGTACCTGTCCTCTCTTCTAAGGTCTTTTAACTTCTTTCATATTCCTTCACTTACATTCTTTCCCATTTAGGCCTCTGGGCTTCATTCTGAAGATTGCCATATCCAGCCCCCTGGTGCTAACCAGGCGTGTCAGACATGTCCCCATATCTTATCCATGAAATAGACTAGCCAAGTATTCCCAGAATACAGGCATCTAAATTGACTGCTTCACAGTGGTTAAGCCATCATCCCATTGATGGTCATAGAACTTTAGTTATGAAAATAAAATGAAGACAAATGTATATGGCTGTCTGCTTTTCTGAAGTCCAATAAATTTTCTTATAGATCATCTGGTCCTTTGAGATAAAATACTATCCAGGGTTCTCAAACATATATCTAAAGGCTTTGGAATTGTTACATGGAACTGAGATGTATGCATTCAATAAATTTAATAATTATCATTTCAAGCTTGTGCTTGGTTTATAAGAGGTAAACAAAATATGGAAACTGAGTCAGTCATAAGGATTTTAAAATAGATAACAACAATTTACTTGTTAATTTATGGAGTATTTTTAAATTTATATAATGTTCATCTGTCTGTCCACTCGACAGGACTTTATAGAGAGTAACCTTTATGGCAATTCATGTGCTGGGGGAGACCAAGAAATGCCTGTTCCCAGGCAGCTTCAGGTTGGCAAGTCAGTCCTGAAAACATATATCAATATGTGTTGATAGGCATGAGAAAATATTTGTGAGCAAGAGCCTGAAGAAGTAAATCAAATTTAATATAGGTATAACTGAAGGCAAGTAGAATAGCCAGAAATTTCTTGCAATCATGCAAGTGAGTGATCATGATCTAAAGTAATAATACTGGGTATGAAGAGAATTATACAATTCCCAGAGATATTTAAGAAGTAAGGACTATGAAATTAAGTGATTGGAAGGTGTGGAAGGTAAGGGAGAGGGGTGGAGCATAGTCCATATTGCTGAAATAGAGGACTGCTGAACTGGAGATGGTGATGGAAATAGAGATAAAGAAGAAAGATACTGTGGGGAGTGTGTTTCTGTTTTCTCACATGGACTGGTTAAAATCTAATCAGAAATGTTGAGCAAGTCTGAATTTAGGAAAGAGATGTATATTGATACTCTCTAATTGAAGTATCACATTCTAAGGAGATGATAATGGAACTCATGCAATTGGAAAAGATTACCAGTAAGAGTGAAAAATGGTGAAGGAATTAACCAAAGAACATTTATGCACAACCCATGGACATGGACAACAATATGGGGATTGGCTTGGGGTGGAGGTGGGGAAAGGGAGAAAAAGCAGGAACACCTATAATGGCATAAACAAACAAAAAAAAAACCCTAAAAATACTGATTTGGGACAAAGTGGAATATTTTAAGAATCATCAACATTAAGAAGAAATCTTGGGAAAAGAATATAAGAGATAAGTAGAAACACGACAAAGAGGTACAGGAAAAAGTAGAACAGTGTGGTGTTAATGAAGCCAAAGAGTGTTTGGAATAGAATGGAGGAATCATTTCTATTGAATGTTACAGAGATGTGAAGGGTGTTGTCTATCACATTCTGGATTGATGACTTCTATTTTCTCTCAGCAGTGAGAGAGAAAGTGTTCTTTTTTAATATTTTATTTATTTATTTTTAGAGAGGGAAGGGGAGGGGAGAGAGAGAGAGAAAGAGAGAGAGAGAGACATCAATGTGTGGTTGCTGGGGGCCATGGCCTGCAATGTAGGCATGTGCCTTGACTGGGAATCGAAACTGCGATGCCTGGTTCACAGCCTGCGCTCAATCCACTGAGCTACACCACACAGGGTGAGAAAGTGTTCTGATGAGAGTAAATTTCAGAAGTTTGAGATCAGAATTTCTGCGCAACTTTCCAGGCTGATGTAGGAAGCAGGATGAGATAATCTATGTAGTATGGTATGAATAGTGCCTGGCAAAGATTAAGCTGTTAATTAACTTTAAGCTCTTAATTAACTATTATAATAGCATCAAATTGTTTGGCTTTGTAGCTTTTCTTTACCAGTGATTAACACCTGGGATATAAGCACAAAAAGTTGGAAAGATGTATTAATTCTGAGGAGGATTTTTAAAGAGGTAAGATGGAAAAATAAAGGAGTGTAGAAATTGACAAGTATGATAGAAATATTGTTATATGGAATCATAATGGATTAAAAAATACAGAAGACAAGAGAATGCTCTTAGGTAACGAGAAAATACACAATTCCTGGCCCAGAAAGTCTTGATGATGATAACATGGTTCAGCGAGAATAACCAAATGGAAGGGACTAAAGGGTAGAAGGTTAAGAGACAGAGTAGAATTTCTAAATATGGGACTTATGAATATAGGCTTGTATCACTTAATGACAGGGAAGCATTCCGAGAAATGTGCTGTTAGGCAATTATGTCATTGTGAGAACATTATACATAAACCTAGATGGTATAAGCCTACAAATCTAATTGTATGTGCTGTACTTTTATACAACCAGCCGTATAGTAGGTGTGAGTAAACATGTGAGTAATGTGTTGTATTACAATGTTATGATGATTAGTACACCATTAAGTTAAAGGAATCTTTCAGCTTCATTATTATCTAATGGGACCTTTATTGTATATGCAGTTTGTTATTGTAGTGCATAACTGTACAATGGTAATTGGTAATGAAAATATTCTGGGGAGGAAATGGAAACTAGTTGATAAAGTGGAATAAAGTTGAAAATCACTGTAAATAAGCTGATCAGAGGACTGAGAACTCAAGGCATGGAACTTAAATGCTAAAGTCACCCAGAGTGCTGATGGACTTGGAAGCAGGGGAGTGACCTTCGAAGGCCAGCAGATAACAAAGGTGATAGCTAGAAATGGGTGGTGTATCTTAGTCTGGTTTTCTCAGAGAGTGGAGCCTGGAAAAAACTTAAATGAAACTGTTTTATTGGAACCCAGGGGAAGGAATGTCAGGAGTACTCAGGCAAGGAAAGAGAAAAAGCCATAAAAATTTATCATCATTTTGGTTGCTGCTACAGGCAACTTGTTGCTTGATCCCATTGGACAGTTTAATTAACCATGTGAAAGGGATCTCAGGAACTTCTTTATGGAACAGAAAGGGAAACACTTATGCATTGTCTTTCATCTCCATTAGCCAAAGAACCTCCATGTCAGGTATTATCCCCCCTAAATTTCAGGATTGAGCATCTGTGGACACTAAGCAAGTTACAGAGTGACATTGGGGCAGAAAACAAGAGGTATACAGGAGTGATGCTTCCAGGTTTTACCTCCATGAAGGATGCCAACTCTTATAGGGTATGGGCTGCTTCATACTGACTAGAAGGAGAGGAAGGTGAGACTGACAACATTTGAAAGGATGGCCAAGAAATGTCCATTGAAGGTTACCACTCACACTAGTCATATTTGTTTATGCTATCCATTCAGTAAGTTTCATCTGTCACAGAGTCAGCTTCAAGGTAGTAGCTGACTACAATCTCTACAAAATTTTAATTTAAAAGTATTAATGAAACAAGGCCCAGTTATTATTGCAGCTGGTTATGTGGCAATAATGAGTATTCAATAACTATTCCCCCATCACCTATTCTAGATTTCCTTTATCCTTAGACAGAACTTGGGCTGGTCTGAGTCACCTGCCTGGTATTGGTTAGGACTTTGCCTTATTGAAAGCATTGAAGTTCTTGGTTGTCTTGCTTTTGCTGATGGCAGTTGCTGTATTTCCTGTCCACCATACTCACTGGTTGTGGAAACCCCAAGAGATACACCAAAAATCACTAGGATTCGATATAGACTCTTCCTTGAATCCATTAGGTAGGAGAAACTCTAGTTCCTCAGAACAATCAGGATTAAGTAACTACATCAATAACTCTCTCTCTTTTTTTTTTTGCCTACTGGTTCACTGGCAATAGATGTCCAAATGTGACCAGCTAAGAGTCCCACCTCAAACTGAAATGAATGTTTATTGTGTTCACTTATAGCCGCAATTTTCAACTTGTGTGCCACACAACACTGGTATGCCACCAGAATTTTTAAAACATGTAGTACCTATTTAGTGAAGGGTACTGACCTATTTCCCTTAGACTGTCAAATAAAAAAAAAATGGCAACACCCAACACAATAGCCATCCTGTGTGAATGAATCAAAATGATACCAATTTTTTTGTCAAATTGTCGAAACAAATTTTTTGATGTGCCACGGGACTTTAGTAATTAGCTTAAATGTGCTATGAGGTAAAAAACATTGAAAATCACTGATTTAGAGAGAATCCTCTCCCTTGATCACTGCTCTGCTGTCCTTTAAACCAGAGCCTCTGGTTTATCAAAGCCTGAGGTCGTGGTGACAGGAAGCACAAATTCCATAAGAGGGTCATTCAAGGTGATGGCAAGAGGGACCAGTCTTGTTTATTTCCCCAGTCTTTTTATAAAAATTAAATTTATTTATTCATAACATTACATAACCCTCAGGTGTACAACTTTATAATGCAATGCCTATATATTCTATTGTTTGCTCTCCACCTAAAGACAATTTTCCTTTCATTACCACATATTTGGCCCCCTTTACCTTTTTCATCCTTCCTTATCCCTTTTCCCCTCTGGTAACTACCATTCTATTGTTTGAGTCTATGAGTTTGTTTTTGTTGTTTTGTTAGTTTCTTACTTTTTGTTTTATATACTACAGATGAGTGAAATACAGTTCCTTTTTTTCCATTTGACTTATTTCACTTAGCATAATATTTTCAAGATCTATTCATTTTGTCACAAATGACAGTATTTTATCCTTTTTATGACTGAGTGATATTTCATTGTATCTGTGTACCATATCTACTTTATCCATTCATCTATCAATGGATGCTTAGGTTGTTTCAATGGCACTACATCAAATTAAAAAGCAAAAACACAGTAAAAGAAACCATGATACATAAAACCAATGACACATAAAACAACAACTGAGTGGGAACAAATGATACCTCTAATACAGAACTGATATTCAAGATATATGAAACACTCAGACAACTCAACAACAGCAAACAATCCAATTAAAAAAAATGGGCAGAGAACCTGAACAGACACTTTTCCAAGAAAGACACATGGATGGCCAATAGGCACATGAAAATATTCATCACTAGTTATTAGGGAAATTCAAATCAAAACTTTGATAAGCAATCGTGTCACACACATAAGAATGCCTATTATCAGAAAGATAAGATATAAAAAGTATTAGAGAAGGTGCAGAGAAAAGGAAACCTGTATACATTGCTGTTGAGAATGTACGTTGGTGCAGCCACTATGGAAAACAGTATGGAGTTTCCTCAAAAAAATTAAGAATAAAACTATCATAGGATTCAGCTATTCTTCTTCTGAATGTGTACTCCCAAAGTATGAAAACACTTATTCATAAAAGATATACATACCTCTATGTTCATTGCAGCATTATCTACTATAGCTATGGTATGAAATAACCATAACTATAGTAGAATCTCCAGTCTTAAAATCAGTTTGTTCTAGGCCCAGACCCACCAACCTAGCTATTCAGTTTTTCCCACCAGTCTGTTCACTTAATACTTCTGACTACTTTTCTTCCATACAAATCCATCAACCACATGTATCGCTCACAGCTTCATTCATCAGGAAGGCTTTCCTTTATCCCTGTCCTCAAAAAACTGTGATTGGATTGGAGTGCAGCAGCAACCTAGTTAACATCAATTTGTCATGTACACTTATGTAGGACTGGGCCTAGTTTTTCCCTCCTCTGGCATTGGCTTCAGGGAAGGTCCATGAGTCTAAAGTGTGAGCTGAAGGAGAGATGTCAGCACAAAAGCAGGGTGACATGAGAAATTGGGCCATCAGTTTTTGTAACAGTCTCTCTCTCTTTTTTTTTTTTTTGTGGTCTGCATAGGCCATACCATGACTATACTAGTTCCTTTGTACAAAGCACTGTAGCTTGCCCACACAAACTCATGACACAGAAGGACACCCGATTCCATCCAGTCCTAGATGTGTGGTCACTCGCCCTCCCCTGGCTGGAGGTCAATTGTACCATGGTCCAGTGACATGACCAGAACTGGTTTTCAAATAGTGAGTAGCCTTTTGCCATAGAAGGGGTGGTCCTATTCCAAACCCTATGGATCTGTGACCCAGCTCTGCTGCTGGGGCTTTCTGGAGACTCTGCAAGGTCCTGTTCCACCAGACACTGAAAGGCTTCATGAGCAGTACAGTATGCATACCTGGACCTGTAGTGGAGCCTTTTCTTGCTCTGAGCCCCACTCAAAATTGGCTGCTTATAGGGCCATCTGACAAATGGGTCAGATCAGTACTTCTAAGTGTTGTCTATGCTCTATCCAAAATCCACACAGACTAATAAACACCATATGCTTCCTTTACCTGAAAGGCAATGTCTCAGCACATCCCAGACTACTGGACTCTACCAACTTCACTAGTGGGAAAACCCTCATGGGATTTCTCTCCCATCTTTTGGTCCACATGTATCCTATGATTCATATTTAGAGTATATTAATGCTTTTAAATCAGAGGTATCTGTACTTTGTGTCTCTAAAAGGCCAATCACATTGTGATTTACAGCATTAGGGTTCTCAAAGGCCAATTCATTTATTTCCACCTGAAAAATGGGACTATTAATGTCTATTCTATATTTCTCACAGTGTAAATTTGAGGGTCATATGATATACATGAATCACTTTAAGCTGTAAAGCATTGTTCAACTATTAAATTATTGATATTATATTGTTACAGATGTCACAGTTTTTCTTTCTTTCTTAAAAAGCTTAGGGCAGCCCTGGCTGGTGTAGCTCAGTGGATTGAGCACGGGCTGTGAACTAAAGTGTCACAGGTTTGATTCCCAGTCAGGGCCCATGCCTGGGTTGCAGGCCATGGCCCCCAGCAACCGCACATTGATGTTTCTCTCTCTCTCTCTTTCTCCCTCCCTTCCCTCTCTAAAAAATAAAATAAGTAAAATATTAAAAAAAAAAGAAAGACTGTAGCTTACTTATTTAAAAAATGCTTAGGGCAGTGGTGTTCAGGAAAATCTTGGGAAATATGCTATTCTCAGCTCAGGAATCCTCCAAGTCCCACCTGAGATTGATGACTGAAGGATGAAGTGGAGCATTTCCAAGGTCTAAATTTTAATTTATACCTCCATTATATGGGGATAAAACTAAGTTTTAACCAAAGTCATCTTGGATAGAAATTTTGCCAAGTACTTAATGAACTCTATATACTGCATATCTGGCTGGTCAACCCATGAAGAGTTCTGTGAGTGTCTAGGCCCTTGACCAGGCCTTTGAGAAGGAGGGCAAGGTCCAGGTGCCCTCAGCACCAGCATGATATTTCAACCTGGGAGCTTATCTGGGATGCATCAATTTTTTCCAAGATTTTATTTCTCCTTGAATAGAAGGTATGCCCCAGAGTAGGCAATTTCACTGGGGAGTGAAAGGGTCAAGTAAATGGATTTCTGAGAATGGATTACTGGAGCATTATGACAGGTTGATGACAATGGCATAAGGAGACACTCTATGAGCAAACCTTGGGGATTTAGCCATAGAAATAAGTTCCACCTGGCCTCATTTGCACTGTTACACCCATATTAGAGATGGGCAGGGGGCCAAGCTACACCTCTGCTGTCTGGCTTTCTGGGATCAATAGTCTGCTGGCCATCTCAGTCTCACCCTTGTGTGCAGTGAAGGAAGTGACTGGAAATACAGCTTCACTATGGATATTGAACAAGCGTGACTTGTAAGATACACTTTCAAAGCAACTTTTATTATCATTGTGCTGATATTTATGTTTCCTTGTCCCTATATAAAGCTTCAGCAGTTCAAGAGTCAGAGTGATTATTAAAAAGAAAAAAAAGCTAGAAAAGATTAATCAACAAAATGAAAATGAAACAAAATACAACCAGAGACATTGAAATAAAGAACAAACTGACAGTAACCAGACAGACAGAAGGAGAGGGATAATGGGGGAAAATAGGGAAAGTGCCATCAAGGAACATGTATAAAAGACACATGGACAAAGACAAAGGGGATAGGTTCTAGGGTGGGAGGCAAGGATGGGTGTGGCAGGGGGGTCTGGTGGGGTTAAAATGAAGACAACTGTACTTGAACAATAAAAACAGAATCAGGCACTGAAGAACAACACTAGGGTAATGCAGGAATATGAAAGGACTCAGGCAGCTCACTCATACAAGTACATGAAATAATCTATCCAGTGAGAAAGAACTAGTGGAGTAAAAGCCAGAAAATCCTCCTTCCCACAGTTGGCTTCATGGCTTTGGGCTGCTCATGTCCAGCCTCACCTGAATTAAACACTCTCTTTGAAAATCAGTGGAATCTTCATGCATTTAGCTGTCTTCAGATTTAGTTTAGTATCTTTATCTACTTTTTCCACATTCATTTTTACACTTTTGGAAAAATCATATTATAGTAAATAGTGAAGAAAAATAAAATTGTAAAAGGATAGGAATAAATTTGATGGAGAATTATTGTAATTTTTCATTGACAGTCATTCTAAAGCTCATGTAACAAATGGAATTTATTTAAATAAATGCAGAAAACTGTAACTGAACAATAAAGTAATTTATAAAACAAAAAATAAATAAATTTGATAACATTGTAAATATTTTAAGAAAAAGTTTTCTTTGCATTGTACTACAATCTTAGTCTGCAAAGCTCCATGGTGCTATGACAAACAGGACTAATGACTTTTGTTAATGTCTCAAAAGAAATATTTTATTGTACTATAAGAAAAGAAAATCTCAAATATTTGTAAAGGTTCCCAATGCTTTTCTAAATTTTGGAGAGATTACAATCTAACCAAGAAAACCCATAGAAATTATTTAACTTGTTAGTCTGCAGATAGCACTCCTCTTCATCCTGTCATGCTGGCATCTCCTCAAAGACTGGTGCATGTGGGTTAAAGGTCAACCCTGAGGGTTTGCATCAGTGGGCTGGTTTAGGGTCCCAAGACCTCCCTTTATTGCTTTTGGCCATGGGAAGTTGTATCACCTTTAAAAACCTTGATGATAAAAATAGCACATATTTCATTGGCCAATTATTAGGATTAAATGAAATAATAAATGTGAAATGCTTATCAGCATAGAAACAAACTTTGAGGAGAGTAGATAAGTGACACCTTTTTCTACTTTTATTATTACTAAGAGTTGTTCATTAGAAGCTGAGTTAGTTGTGCTGGAATGCAACTATAAAGCACCTACTTTGTGCAAGATTCTGTGGGGGACTGGCCCATCATACATACCTCAGTACCTCAGAGGAACAGAAGGATGTGCAGCAACAATGCTAGGACACTAGTGATATAAAAGTTTTGGGTACACACATTTAGATACTAGCACCAGTAGCCTATAAATATGCACACACCCAACATCCACACAAACACACATTGGAACAGAGCCCTGCTCACCAATATTTCATTGCCACATTTCTTAGCCTTTCTTGCAGTGGGTCGAATGTTCTGGACCATGAGCTATGAGCAGAAGTGACAAGGATTGCTCTCAGGATGAGCAGGTAAGAGTCAACATTCCTCCACTTTTTCTGCTGCTGGTACATTAGAGGTTTTGTCCTAAGTCACATAGCTCAAGATGGAGGGGACTTCCTGATCCACATCAAATATTGTGTGAGAACTAAACCTTTGTGTATTAAGTGACTGAAATATTTGAGTTAGTATAGGAACTAATGTCAGTTATCCTTAGACATTTACCTATCCCCTTTATAAAAGGGCTGAACTCTAGAATGGGTAGCAGAGGCAAGAACAGTATCCAATGGTTGCTCTTAATAGCCCCAATATAGTTGACTTTCAAAACACATTGTACCAATTGAGATGCACCCCTGGAAAGACATGACAATGAATTATTGCCATATCTATCCAGCCTATATATATAGAAACTATCTTCAAGCCATAATGGATTGAAATCTGTGTTTGAAATCTCAAAACTGGACTATTTCCTCACTTCTTTCTGGTCCTCCTGATGTTGAGGCTGATGCCTTTTCCTAACCTAGACATCCAGAGCAAGGGGTGTGGCTTTTTGGAAGAAGACAGGGAAGTACCTGCAAACAATGGAAGGAGTCCAGTCACAGGTTAAGGATATGATTAGAGAATTGGGGATGGGTGGGGCCATATATAGGACAGCAGTGGAAAATTGCAATCCATGTGATTCAGAATGTGGATGGCTGAGAAAAGAGAATAGGGAAGTAGCTGTTGGCTGCAATATGGGCAAAGTGCTAATTTAATGTTAACAACATGTACTCGATATCTGTTGTGTGCTAAATAGCTTATAAATACTATCTTTTCTGATCCTCCTGACAACCTTATAAAATTAATTGCATTTTAATGATGAAAAATACTGAGGCTCAAAGATGCTATGTAACTTGTCTGTGGTCATATAATTATTAAATCTTGGGACCAAAATTCAGAAACAGTTTTCTCAACTCAAAAGCTCTTGCTCTCCTAACTTTAGCTTACTGCCTTCCAAGAAGAAAGAAGGCCCCAAACATTGTCATTACTTGTGTAACTTTTAGGGCAGGGTACTAGGGCTCATGCCAGGACAAAGAAGGAACTGGGATTAGATGTGGCAGATGCTAGTAGACTCAAGCCAGCACCATTTTTCAAGGGGACAGCTGTCCCAGCAAGTGGTCAATAACAGACGTTTGCAGCAAACACTACTAGAATAGAAAGGTAATGATGTTGTTGTTTCACCTGGTTAGTTTAGCACCTTACCAGAAGCACAGGACAGAGTCTAACCTCTTGAGAAGGGGTTTGGTAGGGACTGGGCAAGGCATCAGTGTCTCCACCTGCACTTCTTAGCTTTAGCCCCAGTAGGCCTGCTGTATACAAACCAGAACAACAAGACAACACATAGCACACTGACTAGAGAGACCAGAAGATTTGTGATGGCAGAAGCTGTGATGGTGTCCAAGCTTGCCTCAGGCCATGGATCCCACCAAGTATCTGTAGGATCTGTCTGGTGGGTTTAAGACTCCAAACGCTTGGGCTGTGGTGTGCCTACAGCTTTGGGATTTGGAGAAAGTCAGCAACTAATCCTGGTTCCAAAAACTTAAAGCCAGACTGTGGATAGCAGATCCTGTGGAGAGCAGACAGGAGATAAAGCAGCAGGTCTTCATATACCTACTACTAAACAGTCTCTCTGGTAGGGGCAATAAACCAAAGACTTTGGGGGTCTCTGTCCAGTGCACAGTGTTAAAAAGAAAGTGGATGCTCTGGCTATGGCCTATATTTTCCAGTTTTTACCAATCTAATCTGACATATGGACAGCTTCTCTTGTGTGTACAATCCTGCCCAAACTGTTGGCATTTTCCACCCCTCTGGAGAACCATTGCAGGGATTCCGCCAAGACTGGAAGAGCCTTGTCTTTTGTTTTATGTAGATGCACTGGTCCAGCTTCAGTCTTTCTGAACAAATGATTGATGGAAAAGAGAGGGTTGACTCCACCCTGCTCTCTTCCCTTCTGCAGCCATGTTCCCAAGCACAGGACACAGAAATGATCCAGGAGTTCCCACCATCCTTCTCAATCTGGAAAGAGAGACCACAGGGAAGAAAGAGGGGGAACATTTGATGAGAAGAGATAGCAAGAGAAATGTTGGAAGGAAGGCAATGAAGATCAAGGGAGAAAGAATGGTTTCTTCCGAAAATGCAAATGCAGTGCTGACATGTCAAAGGTGCTTTTACACATGTATTTTTCAGGTTCCAGGGCTTCTAATCACAATTTTTTCTTAATCTATTGAGTAGGAAGGCTGTTGTAACAGCCCAAAGAGTGATGCCTCATGCACCATTGTTCAAGGAGCTTATAGGTATGGAACCTTTGAGAGAAGTGTTCTGAGGTGTCCAGAAGAGGAGGGGTAGCTTCAGGTTTAAGGAAATACAAAGACACGAGCAGAATTGAATGAATTAAAATTAACAAAGTGATTGTTTTTCCTTGTCCAGCCTGTCCCATCTCACATACTAGCTCATGTGGTATTGAGACCGAGAAGTGTGGCTAATCCACAGAGAGATATACAGTGAGTGAGTATTAAATACACACCCAGCTTCCAAAAACTTGGTATGAAATTTTTTTTTGCCTATCTCATTAGTAAGTTTTATGTTTCCTATGTGTGGGAAAGATAATATTGTGGGCCTATTAGATTAAAGTACATTATGAAATCATTTTAAAGTTCATTTTTACCTTTTTCATGTGGCTACTAGAAAATTACATATATAACTTTTATTACATTTCTATTGTACAATGCTGGTCTAGACTCTTTTTAAGGCTCCAAAAGTAAAATATGAGACTATACAATAAAAACACACATACACATACTTTCTGTTGAGGGTACTAGGTAACTCCAGCATCTAGAAGACTAGTGTGCTGAACTTTCTCTTGAAACTGTGATAAATTCTCAAAAATAATGTAAACCTTTCCTTGGCTCTTGGAAAACTACTCCTGATTAGTCTGCCTTGTCCTGCTCCCCATCCTCTATTTCTGCCCCTACTCTATACCGGCTCTGACTCAGCCTAGGTTGTATCCTGCTCTCTAAAATACTGCTATATATTCAGGGTATGTGATGTGTAGGAGAAAAACACAAATCATTTTTCCGGACTTTGGAAATTAATATGATGGGGCACTTCTGCCTTTGGCTGCAGCACTGGGTCTCACAGGCTGGCTGTGACCTGATATAACATGAAACATAACTCAGTTCAGCAGTATTGTTGGACTATCATCATAAATCAGCAGCAACTTTCTTTAGGGACTCTACTGACACTTGATTTAGTATTTCCTGGCAAATTGCCCATCATGGAATGAAGCCAGAATCATTTCCTACTCAAAATGCTATCTGCAAGACATCTCACCAGGAACCTTTAGAAAGAACAGTGATCAACTTGCAGTGTTCTTGCTAATCTGCGGCTGCTTTTTGTATTGAGAATAAATTTGACAATGAGGCTCATTGTTAAATTGAACAACACAGAGTGGGGCAGAAGTAGGTTTACAGTTCATATGGAAAACAATACAATAATTAATACATAATAATATAAGAATAAACCTTGTTTTTCATGTACTCCCAACTGTAAACCTACTTTTGCCCTACTTTGTGTATACCGTGGAATAGCTTGGGAATTAAAATGAGCTTTCACAGTGTTTTATATGCCATTTTTTAAAGGAAAGAAAGGTAGATTCTTTTAGTACTAGGAAGAAAATTCATCAAAATTGTTATACTGTGGAATATGGGTAATTATCCCAGGTAAATTTCATCAAAAATGTTCAGTTATTATAAAAATGGGGAAATGTGAATCAGCTGTAGAGAGGAGGAGAGCATGACCTACTCATGACTAAGTGTTGAGGAGTTTCTTGTAGATGAGTAATATGAGGATGTGCATTTCTGGGAATTTCTCACAGGAAAGGCCAGAAAAGTCCCTTCAGTGCTTGGTAGTTTTACCTAGCAGTGTGCTATAGGGTAGAGGACTAGGTGTGTTAGAGATTCAGGAGATGGAAACAGCACCATTCAATTCACAAACCTGCTATGGCACTAACCTGGACATAACAGTTGTTGTGGTCTACAAGCTGAAGGAGAGGAGTGACTCTTGGCCAGTGCTTAGCAAAGAAAAGGACACTTTCCCAGAAAAAAAACAAAAAAAACCCAAAAAAAACAGATGCCTCCCAAACCTAGGGAAGAAACAGAATCAAGAGACAGTAGTGCTGCAGGGCTGCTTCAGAATGTTTCCTTTCTTCCTCCCCAGATAGCAAATCAGCAGGTAATTTTAGTAAATCTACACCTGTCTTCTCTTCTCTCTCCCTTCCCCTGGGTCAGAATGATTTTTACTGGGATCTCAGCTACTGGTCCCTTTGTAAGAACATAATAAGAACATAGAGAAAAATAACCAGACAAATGAAAAACACAGCACTGTTCAAAAGAAGGGACAACTCTGTGGAACCAGAAAATACTTACCTATGAAATATAGTTTCAGCCAGAGATAAGAAATTTTGAGAGCATTCTTAATTTGTGTTTTCATCAAACTTCAAAAGGACATCTGTTCTACGAAATTTGAACAGAGAACCATAAAGAGAAAAACAAACAGTTTAGGGAAGCTAGAACAACAAAAGGCATTGAAATTAAGAACAAACTGACAGTAACCAGAGGGGAGAGGGGAGAGAATAATGGGAGGAAAGAGAAAAGGGTTCACAGGAACAACTATAAAGAACACATGAACAAAAACAAGGAGGAGTGGAAACAGGGGAGGGAGTTGGGGATGGATGGGGTGGAGGGGAGGGGTGGGGGAAAGGCAGAGAACTGTACTTCAACAACAATAAAATTCAAAAATATTTAATAAAAAAACCATTGAGCAAAAAAAATACAACACAACAAACAAACAAATTGAAATGGAGGATACAGCAAAATAGATCTCTACAGAAAACAGGTTTGCCAGAGTAGAAGTCACCTTTGGTATCACAAAATTCAGAGAAAAGAATGAAGAGATTATAAATATGGTGAATACATGTGAACAAATAGACAAGAGATACATTTAATATATAAATATTAGGAATTTCAGAAAAAAGAACCAATAAAAGTAGAGCCATTAATAAAAACTGCTTGGGGGGCAGATTTTCCAGCTAAAGAAAGACTTGAGTTTTTGAATATCAAACATATTAGTGAGACTTTTTAATATCTCAACTTATTATGATCATTTATTTTAATTTCAAGGAAGAAAAAACAATTCCATGAGTATTTAAGGAGGTGAAACCTGCCTCACACTTCTCCTTTGCACTGCAAGGAAGACAATGATCATTGTCTACAGAACTGTGACGAAAAACAGACTGTGGCCCAAAAATATGGGATGCTGGGCAATACTGATGGCATTCTTATATTAAGCAGTTATTTGGTGTTTAACTGAAATTCAAGTTAAACTGGATGCCCTGAATTTTTATTTGCCAACCTGGCACCCTCAGCTCTTATACTTGTTCAAGTTGGGTATTCAGAGCCTAGTGAGGCAGAATGGCATTTTCTTCTACGTGCAAACCCCAAAGTACAGACCCTTTGTGAATGTCCTGAGAAAAATAAAGACAGCTTACTTGAATTATATTTAAACCAAGTGAGTAAGGAATCAGACTACCAAATTGAAGAATGGACAACTCATGATATGAAAGACTAACGAGAAAAATAGTCAAACAGAGAAAAATCTCCCAAAATAAATAAACAACTATGAAACAAAATTTATATAATTCTCAATATAATATTAAAATGATAAAAATGCCAAAAATAATTTTCAAAAGAGAACATGTTTAAAGTGTTAATTTGGTAATAATGATATAGTTCAAATTATCCACTACCATCTCTAAAAACTTGGAAAGAAGGGAAACAAAATAAGAAGAATAATTTTTATATTACATAAGGAATAATTAATTGACATCACTTTATTTTTGATAACAAAAATTAGTAAAATTAGATTTCAATATGTTTAATAAATGTCACTACTAGTAGAATAAAACTAATAGACATAATTTCCAAATCACAATATATTCACAAGGGAAGTCAGGTTAAAAAAAATAACTGTAGTCAATATAAAAAAGTGTATTTAGCCCTAGCTGGTGTGGCTCAGTGGGTTGAATGCCAGCCTATGAACCAAAGGGTCATGAGCTCAACTCCCAGCTGAAGCACATTCCTGGGTTGTTGGCCAGGTCCCCAGTAGGGGGCTTGCAAGCCCCCACATTGAGGTTCTCTCCCTCTCTTACTCCCTCCCTTCCCCTCTGTCTAAAAATAAATAAAATATTAAAAAAAATACAGAAATAAAAAGGTATGTTTAAAGGAACCACAAATGAAAATAGCAAAAATAAGCATATAAGTTATGTTAATACAATGGCTGGAATAAACTGTCATTTTGAATCCCAAGCTTTTATATTGGGTTAAAAATAAAATCTAAATATTGCATTAAGTACTCAATCAATCCAAAGATAATAAAAATGAGACCATAGGCAAAGATATAGTGGATGAATCCAAACAAAAGGAGAGCAGGAGTGGGAGTGTGAATTGGGGATGGGTGCAGTAGAACCCAAGGCTGAAAGAGTCAATATGACAAATAGCATTAACTAATGCCACTAAAAGAAAAAATCCACAAGGAGGATATGACAGATTTGCACTTTCTATGATTAATGTAAACATATCAAATGTAGTAAACTAAAGTTTTTAGCAATACAATGAGAAAAAGAGACAAGTGCTATTATGGTAGGCAAAGTTAATGTACTCTCCATTGGGACGAAAATGAGTAAGTATGTAGAAGGTCAAACAAGAATGCAAAAGTTTTCTAAATGTACGTGCAACATTTCTATACATTGATGACAAGTAATATTATATTCTCTAACTAGCAATTAAATTTCAACCAGTGGATCCAAGTGTTTGGTGGTTTCCTAGACCACCTAGTGCTATTGAAAGATCCTCAAATGATTGTTCTTGGTATCATAAGCTATTGATCCAGACTGCTATGGGCATGACCCCCTGCAGTATGCCACAGATGGGGAAGTGAGGAGGGGCCACACTCACACATTCAAAAAGAAGAAAGAAAGAAGAAAGAAAGAAGGAAAGAAGGAAAGAAAGAAAAGAAAGAAAAGAAAGAAAAGAAAGAAAGAAAGAAAGAAAGAAAGAAAGAAAGAAAGAAAGAAAGAAAGAAAGAAAGAAAGGAGAAGAGAGAGAAGGGAGAGAGAGAGAGAGGGAGAGGAGAGGAGAGGAGGGAGGGAGGAAGGAGGAGGAGGGGAGAGGAAGGGAGGGAGAGAGGGAGGAAGGGAGGGAGGGAGGAAGGAAGGAAGAAAGAAAGAAAAGAAGGAAAGAAGGAAAGAAAAGAAGGAAAAAAGAAACAAATTTTGGTCAGTTGCAACTGTACCACCTTCTGACTCTCAAACTTTGGTTCTTTTTCCAGATTATAACTGTACAATGTCCAGCTAATGATGGAACCAAAATCTAGTTAGTGTCTCTGGAGTACATAATTATCATTTCCAGTATGATGACAACAATCTTTACTGACCCTTACTCTGCTTTGGATTTCAAACTTACACACTCAGAGAGCTGCCACCGTGAAATGGGAATGACTCACTCTAGAAGGGCTGTTTTTTAGAGAGAATGATATTTACTTTGGAGCCTAAGCTGCTCTGGAGATATCAGCTATATAACTTGGGGAAGGAAAGACTCATTCTGAGAAACATTGCAGTAGTACATGTATTGCTATTATAGAGTAGTTATAATGTGATTTATAAAGTGATTCTTCACTGCAGAAACACACTCAAGGGACCTTAAATACTGAATGCTGTTAGTGAATTGCAGGTCAGATTAGGCTTCACATGACCTCTGGAACAGGTTATCTAGGTACAAGCAGTGTGCACCTAAGAGGAAAAGTCACTGAGGCTCTGCATGGCTGTCAGGGGAGAGTGAAATTAAGGGACTCCATGTCAGGAAAAAAAAAGTCACCTGGTGCAAAGTGAGAAGATTGTTCTTAATATGTAGATAATTAAGAACAATTATAGATATAGTTCCTCCAGCATACTTCACAGGCTTCATTACAATGGAGAAGTTACAATTGTTGACTCATAAGCTTGTTTTTAAGGAGCTGAACTCCCTGGCTATCCTCATCCAGGTGAGTGAAATCTGACTGAGAAGAAGAATGGTGCTGAAAACCTCAGCTGTTGGGATGCTGGAGGTTGCCCAAGCCCTGCTGTTCGTGGTGACCCTACCGGTCAGACAATGGAGTTGCGCTGATACACTACCTGTCTGAGAAGTGCATGCTGATTTACATACATACGTAATCTTACTGAGAGCTCCTTTGAATTTAAACACTTTCATTAGCTATTTACAGCCACTCGATTTCATTCCACATATTTTCCCTCCAAATATGGGCTCATTAGATGGTAGTAAATTAAAGCAGTCTGGGTACAGGAAATGGAGTGTTCTTCCCCTGAGGTTATTCCAGGGAAGCTTGAGCGGAGGCAAGATTTGCTATTTCAGGAAAGCTGGCACAGGCTGTATTTGAGGGCTGGGATCCTGAGCACAGCTGTCCTCAATCTCACTGAGGAGAGTTGCCAGATTTAAATTGTTTAAACACTTAACTAAATTAGCTATGAAAAGCAGGATGGGAGGAGCCCTGCTTGGTAGGGGAACAGTCTTTGGCTCGACACACTTTACACACACACACACACACACACACATACACAACCACTGAGTTTTTCTCTAGAGTCTAGCAACAGTAACTGGAAAGAGATTGTGTGCCCCTTATAAAAAGATTAAAAACAACAGCAACAATGAAACTGAATGTTTATACAGTTTTGCCTGGTAGGAGATGGTCAAAGCTCTTGGGTTCAGGGCCTACAGGTTGGCTCAGAGTTGGAGTTGAACCCTGGATCAGCATGCCAGGCATTGGTCTTGGGTCTGAAGACCTAAGGACAAGAACCCAGGGGCTCCAATGCTGGAGGCAGAAAACACTGAAATGAAGGCAGGTACTGTAGGTATGACTCTCAGAAGCTCTTTGAAATCATCCATGATCTACTGGATTATTAGTTTAGCTACTTCTGAGGACAATTACATCTAAGAACATTAAATATTAGCATTGTCAAGTTGGAGTTGTCTCTAGTGGGTGGCCACAGAACTCTGTCACTGAAATTATCCTTGTTAGCATTTAATCAATGTGTTGAATGACCCCATGGGAGACATTTGTCTGATGTTCTAATAACATAAATATGAGGGCACATATAAACTGGAAAACAGAATCATGATTTGAAATATTACAAATTTTTAAAAAATGTAAATTGAGCCAAGGTATGGGTTCCTAGGAATAAATGGAAGATTCTAAAATTAGACTCTAGAAATTCATTTTATACCACAGCAAGGCAGATGAGCACCTAAAAATCTCTGAGGCTCTTGTTAATTACTTGGTGAGTCTTGGAGAGCCAGGACTTCCCTGTGGCCAAGAAAGACACAGTCCAGGCAGTGCCAGCAGACCCTGACCTGGCTCTGCTGAAGACCCATGAACAATCTAGGAACAGATGTCTTCTCAAGGGAGACATTTGTGAAGGACTTTGGGTTATTCATTTTGGAAGAGAGAAGACTTTACAAAGAGAAGGTCTCCATCTCTGAAGATACACATGGAAGGCTGGAAGGGATTGCTCAGGCATACCTAGAGGGCAGAAGTCACAGGGAAGAAGATTTAGGCTTAAAATATTCGAGGTGCTCAGAAAGGGGGTCCTTGCTTTGCAAAGTGAACACTGAGGGTCTGAATGGAGAAAAGAAGACCTGTGCTGGGAAGATAGCCTGGACCGTTGCCAAGGTGCCTCTGGCACCATAATTCTCTGACATGCAAGTAGGCATAGTTTAGTCCTCTTTAAGGAACAAAACCCACCTCTTTCTCTAGATAATGATGTAAAACATCTTTAATGAATGGGAATTCTCAAGTGACACTTGGGAAACTGAGAGGTAACTTCCCCAGGTGGAAAAAAGGTATTCAATCTTTCAACCAAGAAAAGTCTTCGAGGCTGAGGAGGCCCAGCTGAGACCAAGGTACTTTCTGGTCTGGTTGGGCTTCCTGGGTCCCTCAGACAAGGGGTTTGCCTACCTGAGGATCCACTATTTGAGCTGGTGCACAGTGATTAAAGCACATTCTCCAAATTAGCTTCACTGTGTGTTCATATTCCTGGACTACAGGCAGACTGAAGTTCTTCTCATACCCATTCTCAAAGATGGTGAGGGAACTGGTTGGTGTATGTATTTCTGGAGGTTGAGGATGGGTGGGAGAGCATTTGATAAAGCTGCATAGGCCCCAGAAACAATCACAGACCCTAGTCTGTAATTTTATTCCTAAACTAGTAGATTTTCCACACTGCCTCTGCTCTACTCTAAACTTGTGACAAACTTTGTTCCACCTTGCACTGTTGCCTCTGCTTGCAGGATGACCCTGTCAGAATTTTCATATAAAGTGCAGATAATAGTGCATAACTTGGTGACTATTGTGGGGATTAAAAACCTAGGTGCCTATGCTGGATACTGTAGAACAGTCTAGAGGCCACATACCACAAATACTGACATGTTTTGAGACCTCAGGTTATTAATTGTTACTATTCTCATTATTACATGCAGGTAATTACATGCATGCATTTTCTCTTCTATATAGTCAGTTCTTTGAAGATAGGACTTACATGTTATAAATTTTTCTATAATCTAAAACTAGTTATGAGTTTGGTATATAATATTTGCCTAAGAAATATTTATTACATGAATGAATATTTTATATTTCAATATTATGTACCACTAATTAGAGAAAGGCCATCAACATAATGAAGTAACTTTGAGGTAATACAAAAATAACAAGCAATTATTAATACTTCCTTTTGGCCAGACATTTTACATAATTCTCACAGTAACCATCAGAGGAAGAAACTACTAAATTAATTTTAAAGATGGAAACATTAAGACTCAGAGTGTAGATAACTTGCCTGAAAGCCTGTAGTATGGATTTGAGCTCCCTTCCCACCTGGGGTGTTACATAAAAGCTTTTCTCTCCACACCATCAGGTGCTCTGATATTTGGAGCAGATCATATTTCATCAACAATATTGTATACAGTGGGAATGGCCCCACACCTCAAGACACTTCCTGATCTGATGGCAGCACCTCATTTAACCCTTACATGGAGCTCCAGAGAAACCATGTTCTTTAACCCAGATTCTAATCAATAGCATCACACTTTCTGTCCACATTCTTGCTGAGTATGATTTCATGGGGAGCATCTGTTCCAGAGATGGGCTGCCCCAGTTGGCTCCTCTACTTCCTATCCCTTAGGGCACTAATTTATGTCACATACACAGGGAGAGACCCACCTGAATGCATATGGACAATCGTCATCATTTTTTGTTATTCTTCTGTGTCTTCTGTGGTCAAGAACATTCTGAAAGTAAAGATGAAGGTCTTCCAAAATAAAACTCATTGTATAATTCTGGGGTGTCAATCCCTTTGAAAGAACTAAGGACTTCACTTTAATACCTATACTATGACAAATTTATTATAATTTTTCCCAGATATATTAAAAAATAAAAACTACATTATTTGGAAAGATATCTTGAAAATTAGTTAATTAGATGTCTTTAGATGACCTAAACTGACTGATAAAATATAAAATTATAGTTAAGTCACACACTGAAAATTTGTGGTATCCTCATATATATCAAGTTCATTTATTTCTGCTTCCTATGATGTCACAGAGTTCAATAAATCTGCCTGCATGATTTATTGCATATGCTACACTGTTATGATTTTATTGAATTTATTTCTTAATATCCCTCTTATGTGCTCTATTTTAGTTGTTATGTGGACAGAACCAGTGGATAAAAAGAAAACCAAAGGTGAAAACTTTTCCTCCATAAATTTATTATTTTAAGTATATTTTATTGGTTATGCTATTACAGTTTTCCCAATGTTTCTTTCCCCTTTATGTCCTCTCTGCCCTACACTTGCCTGCCCTCCAGCATTTCCCCTCCCTTAGTTCACGTTTATGGCTTGTGCTTGTAAGTTCTTTGGCTTCTCTGTTTCCTGTACCATTCTTAATCTCTCCCTGTCTATTTTATGCCTACCAAGTGTGCTTCTTATTCCTTGTACCTTTTGCCTCATTCTTCCCCTCCCCTTCCTCACTGAAAACCCTCCATGCAATCTCCATTTCTGTGATTCTGTTCTTGTTCTAAATGTTTGAATAGTTTTTGTTTTTAAAGTTAGGTTGTTGATTGTGAGTTTGTTGTCATTTTACTGTTCATAGTTTTTTTATCTTCTATTTCTTAGATAAGTCCCTTTAACATTTCATATAATAAGGGCTTGATGATGATGGATTACTTTAACTTGACCTTATCTGGGAAGCACTTTATCTTCCCTTACATTCTAAATGAGAGCTTTGCTGGATAGACTAATCTTGGTTGTAGGTCCTTGCCTTTCACAATTTCAAATATTTCTTTCCAGCCCCTTCTTGCCTATAAGATTTCTTTTGAGAAATCAGCTGATAGTCTTATGGGCACTCTGTTGTAGGTAACTCTGTCCTTTCCTTTTACTGCTTTTAAGATTCTCTCTTATCTTTAATCTTGGATAACTTAATGATGATGTGCCTTGGTGTGTGCTTCCTTGGGTCCAATTTCTTTGGGAATCTACAGGCTTCCTGAATTTCCTGGAAGTCTATTTCCTCTGCCAGATTGGGGAAGTTTTCCTTCATTACTTGGTAAAATAAGTTTTAAGTTTCTTGCTTTTTTCCTCTCCTTCCTGCACCATTATGATTCAGATGTCAGAGCACTTAAAGTTGTCCCATAAATTCCTAATCCTCTTCTCACTGTTTTTGAATTCTTGTTTTTTCATTCTGTTCCAGTTGGATGTTGATTTCTTCCTTTGTTTCAAAACATTGATTTGAGTCCTGGTTTCCTTCCCTTCATTGTTGTTTCACTGTATGTTTTACTTTATTTCATTTTGGGTAGTGTTCATTTGTTCTTTCATTTTGTGAGCGAGCTTGATCAGTTCTGTGAGTATTCCTGGTTACCAGTGTTTTGAACTCTGCATCAGATAGGTTTTCTATCTCATCACTTAGCTCTTTTTCTGGAGCTTTGATCTGTTCTTTCATTTGGGCCATATTTCTTTGTCTTGGAACACTTGTTATGTTATAAGCAGGTGGAGCCTTAGGTATTTGCCAGGGCAAGGCAACCCTCTTTGTTGTGTTGTGTCTATGGTGCTGTATGTGGGGGAAGGGTCAGAGAGGGAACAATGCCACTCACTTCTTCCGCTCTTGTCCCACTTTCCAAGAACTCACCTGTGAAACTGGAAGTTTCTCCCACCATGGCAACCCCCAAAGTATTTTGCTGCTAGCTTTAATTCTTAGTTTCCCATTCAGCCAGCGCCACCTCATCCATGAGGTCCATAGCCTTGCTGCATATCCTCTCTGCTGGGCTGCCCATCTCCAGGCTCTGCCCCTCCAACCAGTTTGGGTGAATGTTTCTTTAAGTCCATGGTTGCCAGAGTTCCATGAAGTTTCATTTTCTGGCACATCTAGTTATTTGTTGTTTTTAAACTGGCTGTTATCCTTCCTTTGGTTGTGTGAGAAAGTGAAGTGTTTCTACCTATGCCTCCATCTTGGCTGGAACTCTCCAGAAAATTTATTTATGAAATATACTTCTTTGATATTTTAGTAGAAAAATAATTTTGCACTTAAAAATCCCAGTTTACATTTTCTTTTATTTTTTACTTCTCTTTTACTTTAATGTAACTGTGTAAATGTTTACAATAGTATATGTAATATGTAATAGCATATGTTGTTCAATTACAGTGTCCCACTTTTCTGACATTACTATCCCCTTGCCCTACCCACTGTTCCTCCCACATTCAGTCCTTCCTCCACCAATTGTCTTAGCCCAAGGATCCTTTATACAGGTTCCTTGATGACTCTTCCCCTTCTTTCTACCATTATCACCCTCCCTTCTGGTTACTGTCAGTTTGTTCTTTATTTCAATGTCTCTAGTTCAATTTTACTTGTTTGTTTGTTTCATTGATTAGGCTCCACTTATAGGTGAGATAATATGATATTCGTCTCTCATGGCCTGCCTTACTTCACTTAGCATAATACTCTCCAGTTCCATCCATACTGTCACAAAGAGTAGGAGTTCCTTCTTCTTTCTGCTATATAGTATTCTGTTGTGTAATGTACAATACTATTTTGACCCACTCATTTATGGATTGGCACTTAGGCTGTTTCCAGCACTGGACTATTTTAAGTTGCACTGCTAAAACATTGGGGTGCATAGGTTATTTTGAGTTGGTGTTTCAGGATTTTTAGGGTATAGATTTGCTTGGTCAAAAGACAGTTTCATTTTTAGCTTTTTTAGAAAATTCCATAAGGTTTTTCACAGTTGCTGCACCAGTGTGCATTCCCACCAACAGTTCACTAGGGTTCCTTTTTCTCCAGAAACTTGCCAGAACTTCTTGTTTGTTAATTTGGTAGTAATGGCCATTTTCACCAGTGTGAAGTGATATCTCATTGTGGTTTTAATTTGCATCTCTCTGATGGCTAGTGATGCTAAGCATCCTTTCATATGCATCTGGGTCCTCTGTATGTCCTCTTTGGAGAAGTGTCTGTTCAAGTCCTTTGACCATTTTTTAATTGGGTTGTTTGTCTTTCTGGTGTATAATCATGTGAGTTCTTAATATGTTTTGGAGATGAAACCCTTGTCTGAGGTATCATTGGCAAATATATTTTCTCATACAGTTGGTTCCTTTTTCAGTTTGTTGATGTATTCTCTAGCCATAGAGAAGCTTTTTTAATTTGATAAAGTCCCATTTGTTTATCCTTCCTTTAAGTCCTTGCTTTAGGGGATGTATCAGTGAAAATACTGCTGCATGGAATATCTGAAAATTTCCTATGGTCTTCTCTAGGACTCTGATGGTATCAACACTTATATTTAAGTCTTTTATCCATCTTGAGTTTATTTTTGTGTATGGTGTAAGCTGGTGGTTAAATTTCATTTGTTTTCAGGTAGCAGAAAAAGAGATAAGTGAAACGGAGGTAAGCATTTTATTTTTATACAAAACTATTTCCTCCCCTTCAGAGGAACAAATATTACACACATTTGTTTAGTTGCCTGACTAGCAAGCAGGTAAGCACAGTTGGAAATATCATTTATAAATGTCAGGGCTGGAAATATTATTTATAAGTGTCCATAGTTTTTTTTTTTTTTTCATTTTAGTAGGCATATGCCACCACTCAAGTCTGCTGTTGTAACACAATAGCAGGCACAGAAAGCTCATGAAAAAGTAGATATGGCATTCTCCAATAAAACTTCATTCATAAAACAGGCTGTTTGGGCTCTCAGGTGAAGTTTTCCAGCCCCTACTATGGGGAGTCAAACAAACCTTATCTCTACCACAACCTATCAGTGATTGCAGCCTATAAACCTCAGTTTCCTCATTTGTAGAATGGTCATTATAACATACTTCAAAGATCTACTGAGGATTATATGAAATGCAGTGCTTCTGAAGCATAATTAAATGTCTGCTCCCAAAATAAAAAGAAAGATCATCCACACTGTAAATGGAATCTATGCAGAGTTTTATTGTAGATGTGAGCTTAATTAGGAATAATCTTGCCCCATGGATATTCATTAGCCTTTTTCCTTTGGCTTACTCAAAAGGTTTAAAAAAGAAACAATTACATGGCATGTATTAATGTTAAATATATTTTCCTATATTTCTTAATGAGACCACAATGATTATCTGTATAAAACAAGTCCTGTTGCGTGTGGGTCACCGGCCAGCAGTGACCACGGAACTCTGTGGATGGCTCGCCGAAAAACACACGAGAAACAAACACATGCACAGAGACAGACTAGTTTCTGTGGGGAAGTAGGGACGAAATGGCCACCCCCCCCCAGTGGGGAGCGCCCCAATTTACAGTCCATACCTGCTTTTATTGGGCTCATTTTGCATAATAATTCAGGTAAAGTACAGTACTTATCAGTGGGAAATAAGGAACCATAGAAAACAAGGAACTCTGCTGGTCTATTGAGTTGGGGTCAAAGAGCTGTAAGACTTTGAGGAACAAACTTCCTCCTTGGACCCTTCTCATTCAACTGAGAGCATTCTAAACAAAGAAGGTTTCACAGTAATTTACATGTTCTTTCTTAGGCCTGATCACCCAGGGAATCTGCTCTTTTCAGCACAGAGCTGCACCACCCTGTCATTGTTTCAGGCTTAGCATGGGAACTGAGGCAACCAAGAGATAAGGAGTTTTTCTCCCAGACGAGGAGAACTCAGGCTATGTCAAAGCCGAAGAGCGAGGGTCCATCACCCCCTTTTGCTGCAGCCCCCCAAATCCTTCTTTTGGGGGGCCTCCCAAAGTGATCGTGCCTGGCTTAGGTCGTTCCCCCCGTGGGGAATCTTACCCGTCTTTGGCTAACCGACCAAGCTTTTTGGGGTTCAGCAGCAGAAGCAGCATTCCTGCCAGGGAGACAAGCCCTTGTCTCCTTGCTGGCTTATGGTTCCAAGGGCGTTCCCTTAGCCTTAGCCTAGGTGGGTGTTTCAGCTTCTGATACCAGTCAGGGCAGTTCCCAACAAAGTCCTTATACAATCTTATCTTTCCTAGAAAGGTTTTTATATTTCTACTTCCTAGGCAATATTACACATTATTTTCCTATTTTGCAGTGGCTGCCAGGAAGCTCCCCATTAATTCTGTGGTTCAACTATGAAAATCTGGCAGTTCCAACTTTGTAACATTAATTAAAATAATGGCAGGTACTTTTTGTTTAGCACCTACAATTTGCTAGTCACTAATCTAGGTACTAGGTTATGATGGACACAGCTCACATGTTCCTGATCTCTTGGAGCCTATTTCTCAGTGAAGAAATGGAATGAGGAATATGGAGGCAGAGACATTATATAAACTCAGAGTGGCAGAGTGTGAAAAAGACAAAGCATCATTACACAACAGAGCATGATGAAGTGAATAGTTCACCTTAGGGGTCATTGGGGAAAACCTCCAAGAAGCCACATGAGGTGGCAGGCAAGAGGAGCACTCAGGCCTGTATATAGAACATGTGTGGTATGTTGAGGCCTAGCAAACAGGCTGGAAGGGTGGAGCAGAAGGGGACTGGAGATGGCTGAGTGAGGTGAACCAAGGCTTTTGTAGCCCTTCTCAGTTAAATGAGTAGCCTCTGAGGAGTTTACAGCTATGGAGCCTGGAAGCTTGAATTTTCACCAAACCCCAAACATGCTTCACAATTGGAATAACATCTGTCTCCCTACATGTCACTTATCTGAAGCTCTCATTCTTGAGGCAAATCTGGTGGGATTTTAAAATAGCATCTACTTCACAGAATGGAGAACATAATCTCTGATACATCTGATAAGGAGTTAATATCTAAAATTTATAAAGTGCTTATAAAACTCAACATCAAAAAACAAACAACCCAATTAAAAATGGGCAAAGGGCCTGAATAGACACTCCTCCAAAGAGGACATATGGATGAACAATAGACACATGAAAAGATTCTCAACATCACTGATCATCAGAGAAACATAAATTAAAACCACAATGAGATACCATCTCACATTTGTCAGAATGAGTAGAATCAATAAATCCACAAAAAACGAGTGTTGGTGAGGATATGGAGACAGGGGAATAGTTGCATTGTTGGTGGGAACGCAGACTGATGCATCCATTGTGGGAAGCAGTATGTAGATACCTCAAAAACTTAAAAATGGATCTGCCTTTTGTCCTGGTGATCCTGCTTCTGGGAATATATTTGAAGCAACCTGAAACACTAATTCAAAATAACATAAACACCCTTATGTTCATTGCAGTGTTATTTACAGTTGCCAAGATATGGAAGCAGCCTAAGTATCCATCAATAGATGAGTGCATAAAACACCTATGGAACATTTACACAATGGAATACTGCTCAGCCATAAAAAAGAAAATTTTACCTTTTGCATCAGTATGGGTGGACTTATGGAACATTATGCTAAGTGAAATAAACTAGTCAGAGAAAGACAAATATCATATTATTTCACTCATATGTGGAATCTAGTGAACAAACTAAACAAACAAGGAAAATGGGGACATATTCATAAATGGAAAGCAGATGACAGCTAGTGGGGAGGGAGTTAAGGGGTAGAGGGATTGACCAAAAGGTAAAGAGGACTCATGGACATTGACAACAGTGTGGTGATTGCTAGAGAGAGGGGTATAAGGGAACTGAATGGTAATGGAAAAATAAAATAAAGATTAATTTTTTAAAAAGTGTCTACTTAAAAATTTACATATAATATCATATCAGTCATTATAGAGTTCTGTGAGTGTGCACAGAGTCATGTAACCACCCACTGCCAAGTAGAATCCATCTCATCCCTGAACCTTAGAGACATTTGATCTCCTGATCGTTATCTACCTCCCTTGCCATGAACTTTTGCTGTTCTTTATCATTTTTCTTAAACATTGTTTTTTTCAGAGTTTTATACTAAATCCTTTTCTCCTGTAATTCTGTAGGTATTTTCCCCCAGGATACCACCTCCCCTTGGCCCTCCCTCACAGATGTCTGCAAGGATAAACAGACCCTCACCTTCCTTGAGGTTGTTAAGAAGTCAGTTCTCAGTGACCATCTTTCCTGATTCCCATCTTAGCTTCCCTAGCATTTCCCACTCTACTTTCTATTGTGTGTCTTTTCATAGCCCCTCTCATGCCCTGTTATGCAATTTACTAATTCATTTGCTTATTTTCTATATCCTCACTAAAATATAAGCCCCAGAGGCAGGGAACCTTGTTACATTTATAGCATCTAGAAACTGTGCTTGGCACATTATAAGAGTTTAATAACTATTTGTTGGATGATTGACTGTTAAATAATACTGATGACCTGGTACTTACTTGGACATATTACTTTGATGGTCCTGGTTCCTCAAAGGCACCCCCCAACACCATTCTTAACTACCACTTCGCTTGGGGACAATTAGGATCCTACTACTCTGGTACAGATTTGGGATTCCAAAGCTGAGGCTTCTCTGGGGATAGGGAAATGTGGGCTGAACCTGAGATCCACTGATACAACCAAGGAGTTTCTAAGGCTTCAGGGTCAAGGGATGTGCCTTGTTTGGGGAAGGGCAGTATCTGCAGATAAGGGTCTGGACTTAGAACAGGATGTTCCACCAGCATTTGTCTGCCTTCTGTGTTCTGAAGTGAGATGCCAGCTTGTCTTTTCAGGAACAGTGAATTAAAGAGGCTGAAAGACAGCATTTAGTTTTGGGAAGCACATTGGTGAGGTATTGCATTTTATATGCCTCATCATGTTCTCCCTTTCCTCAGGTAAAGTTAGGGAGCTTTAATTAGGTTAGAGATCCAGGATCTGAGTTTTCTGCAGTGTGTGGGCTGCAGCCAGATTCAGGCCTGGCTATCTCAGAAATGGCCTCAAGGTCTAGATTTTGTCAGATAAAAAGTGCATGAGTGTGTCCTTCTTATCATAGAAGAGTCAGCCTGGAGAGACCTTTAAGACCAGGAAGGTCACCCTCAAGGGCAGTGGTGCCCCAATAAAGGGTGTCAGTGTATGGACTGAAGAAGAAAGGGTCCCAGAGTTAAGGTCCTCTGGAGAGCACACAAATCTCTCATAAGAACCCAAGGAGAAACTTTGGATAATGGCAGGACCTATCAAGTAGAACAGCTGTCCTCACCTTTTCCTTCCCAAACTTGGAGGAGTGAAAAATTGGCAGGGAGAAAAGCAAGAAGTGGGATGGAAGGAACCACCATGGGGAGTAAGGACATAGAGGCAGGCTTATGGTGGGCAGGTTTCAGTCTGAGGTAGAGCCACACTGAGAACAAGCTTCAAACTTAATTAAGTTCATTGTTGTGATGACTCCGGGTGAATGGACACTTAATGACTGAAATGAGACTATATTTGTAAGCAGAAGTGCTTAGATAAAGCTTTTATTTCCTGAGATCACCTAACACAGACCATTACTCACTCTATGGGCAACAAGAAAGAAGTGACAGATTGGCAGGTAAACCTGGTACTTTGTGACCCTGCTATGATGGAACCTGAGCCTTTCCACTACAGATGAAGGAAAGAGGTGAAGCTGCAAATACCTGAGGCAGAGGTTCACAGGGGTGTGTACAAAGGCTTGGACAGAGCAGGAGGGAGAAGGGGCCGAGTCTGGAGCAGGGAGAAGATGGTGACAACATGGGAGGATGTTACAGGCTGAATTCTGTCCCCAATTTCATATGTTGAAGTCCTAAACTTATAATACCTCAAAATGTATTTGGATATAGGGTCTTCTAAGAGGTAATTAAATTAAAATGGGGTAATTAGGGTGAACCCTAACTCCACACTACTGGTGCCCTTATGAGAAATGATTAGTTCACAGATGGACCCAGAGGAAAGACCATGTGAAGATACAAGGAGAAGATGGCCAACTATACCAAGGTGAGATGCCTCAGAAGAAATCAAATTGTTGACACCTTGATCTCAATTTTTCAGCCTCCAGAACTGTTGTTTAAATCACCCAGCCTGTGGTTACTTTGTTAGGGCAGCAAAGCAAATTAATACATCTCCTATTTGAATTGAATTTATTGGGGTGACATTGGTTAATAACATTTTATAGGTTTAAGGTATACAATTCTATAATACATTATCTGTATATTGTATTTTGCATGCACCACCCCAAGTCAGGTTTCCTTCTGTCCTCATTTATTCCTCCATTGCTCCCTTCTAATTTCCCCTACATGCCTTTCCCTGTCTGGTAATCACCATACTGTTGTCTGTTTATGAGGTTTTTTTTTTCTTAATCTCTTCACATTTTTCACCCAGTCCTCAATCTTTTCCCTTCCTCTCTGGTAGCCTTCAGTCTGTTCTCTGTGAGTCTGTTGATATTTTGTTAGTTTATTTTATACATTAGGTTCTGTTTATAAATGAACACCTCCTATTGATTTCCTTCATTTCTTCTGATAATTCTTGTATATTTAGTCTTATTATTTCAAAAAGATACCAAGTTTTCAGAAAGCAAAATTTCTGATTTATTGCTAAATATCTGTCTCAGCTCACCTTACTCCCATGGGGTTTTGTCTATCTTGAGTGCTCAGTAAGTATTTTAACAATCTTTCCATGGGAAGAAAATTCAGTATCAGAGGTAACCAACACAGAGGACATAGGCACTGGACAAGGGAGGCTTCAGCTCCAGATTTGGTCTGAGGATAGCAGAAGGGTTTGGGGAAGTTATGCTTTAGCTACTTCAGTAACTGTCCCATTGCTTTGGGCGCTGAGACTGCAGACTCTGCAGACATTTGCAAGGCTGCTGGAAGACACAGTGATGGTGATCTATCCTGCTGCAGATTCTAGGATTTATTCCCAGGAAGCACAATAGATGGAAAACAGAATGTGGACCTTTGTTCTCCATGATCTTGGGAGAACCTTGTTTCAAGGAACATCCCTAACTTTATGCTATAGCCTGAGAAGGCATATTCCACTTAAGCCAGAACTGGAAGGACAAGTGAGTACTGGATATTGGTTGTAGTTGTTTTGAAGAATTTTCTTAGTTGTTTCTACTGATGAAAAAAACAACTAGCAGCATAATATTGAGTTCTGGCTAAACTAAACCAACCTCATGGGTTTATGAACCATTTTTTCATCAATCATTTTCCAAAGTGAACCTGCAATGAATACTTCCTATAAACACTTCCCATTTCCACTTTTTAAAAAGATTTTATTTATTTATTTTTAGAGAGGGGAGGGAGAAAGAGAGAGAAACATCAATGTGAGGTTGCTTGGGGCCGTGGCCTGCAACCCAGGTATGTGGCCTGACTGGGAATTGAACCCATTTCCACTTTTTACATCATATTGTTTTACTGTCCCTACAAAAGGAAATGAAATGCTGGCAATTTTTAAAATTTTTTCAATTACAGTTTAAATTCAGTATTATTTTTATAAGTTTCAGGTGTAGAGCATAGTTCTTGGAAAATCATATACTTTTCAAAGTGTTCCCTCTATTTCCAGTACCCACCTGGAACTGTACATAGTTATTACAATATTATTAACTATATCCCCTAAGCTGTACTTTACTTTGCTGTATTTTGTAACTACCAATTTTTACTTCTTAATCCCTTCATTTTTTTTACTTAGTCCTCCAAACACCCTCCCCTCTGCCAATCATTAGTATCTTCTCTGCTGATGTGTCTATCAATTTTATTTGCTTATTCATTTTATTCTATAAATACCATATATAAGTAAAATGATATAGTACTTGTTATTCTCTGACTGAATTACTTCACTGAGCATGATACCCTCTATCTAGGTTCATCCATGGTTTTGTAAATGGTATCCCCACTTCTTTATCCACTTGTCTATTGATGGACTTAAATTGTATCCATATCTAGGTTATTGTAAATAATGCTGCAATAAACATAGAAATGAACATATACTTTGGAATCAGTGTTTTTGTTCTGATATACACCAAGAAGTGGAATTGCTTGGTCATAAGGTGGTTCCATTAAAAAAAAATTGTTGATCGAGTACAGTTGTCTCCATTTCCCCACCACCACTCCATTTTTAGCCCTGGCTGGTGTGGCTCAGTGGATTGAGTGCTGGACTGTAAAGCAAAGTGCCTCCAGTTCAATGTCTAGTCAATGCACATGCCTGGATTGCGGGCCAGGTTCCCAGTAAGGGGTGTATGAGGGGCAACCACACATTGATGTTTTTCTCCATCTTTTTCTCTCTTTCTTCCCCTCTATCCAAAAATAAATAAAACCTTTTAAAAAATAAACTCAATATGGATAAAAGACTTAAATATAAGTTGTGATACCATTAAAGTCCTAGAGAAAAACACAGGCAGGAAAATCTCTGATAGTCCATGCACCAACATTTTCACAGCTATATCCCATAGAGCAAGAGACTTAAAGGAAAGAATAAACAAATTGGACTTTATCAAATTAAAAAGCTCTTGCATGGTTAAAGAAAACATTAGCAAATGAAAAAGGAACCAATCATATGTGAAAATGTATTTAGTAATGATATCTCAAACAAGGGTTTGATTTTCAAAATACATAATGAACTCACACAACTCTACACCAGGAAGACAAACAATCCAATTAAAAAATGGACAAATGGACAAAGGACACTTCTCCAAGGAGGACATGCAGAGGATTCAGAGACATATGAAAAGATGCTGAGCATTATTAGCCATTAGAGAGATGCATATTAAAACCACAATGAAATATCACTTCACACCAGTCAGAATGGTCATCATAAACAAATCAACAAACAACAAGTGTGGACTGGATGTGGAGGAAAGGGAACCCTAGTGAACTGTTGGTGGCATTACAGACTGGTGCAGCCAGTATGAAAAACCTTATGGAATGTCCTCAGAAAACTAAAAATGGAACTGTCTTTTGACCCAGCAACTTCACTGCTACAATTATATCCTAAGAACACTGAAACACTAATTCAAAAGAACCTATGCATCCCAAAGTTCAGAGAAGCACCCTTCACAATGGGCAAGTGCTGGGAGCAACATAAGTGTCCATCAGTAAATGAGTGGATCAAAAACGTAGGGTACATTTACACAATGGAATACTATGCAGCAGAAAGAAAAAGGAGCTCCTACCATTTGTCATAGCATGGAAGGTACTAGAGAGCATTATGCTAAATGAAGTAAGCCAGGCCATGAAAGACAAACACCATATGATCACACCTTTTACAGGAACCTAACCAACAAATAAAAAAGCAAGCAAACTATAACCAGATACATTGAAATTAAGAACAATCTGACAGTAACCAGAGGGGAGGTGGGAGAGCATAACGGGGAGGGGAAAAGGAGAGGGGTTTTCAGGAGCAACTGTAAAGGACACAATGACAAAACCAAGAGGGTGTGGAATCAGGGCAGTAAGGTGCAGATGGGTGGGATGGGGAGGAATGGTTGGGGGGAAAGGCAGACAACTGTACTTGAACATTTTTTTTTAAAAAGTTATAAATATATACACAATATTTATAACTAAATTCTGGGGATTTCTGGGGCCCCCTGCTATATATCAGAAAAAATATTTCTATGAGCAATGTGTGAGATTTCACTGCGAATGTTTCCTTCTAGGAATTTTATGGTCTGGGGTCAACATTTAAGTCTTTAATACATTTTGAATTTATCGTTGGATGTGGCATAAGAAGGTGGTCTAGTTTTAATTTTCCACAAGTTTCTGTCCCATTTTCCCAAACCACTTACCTAATAAATTATCTTTAGCCCGTCATATGTGCTTACTTCCTCTGTTGATATTAATTGACTATAAATTTGTGATTTTATTTCTGGACTCTCTATTCTGTTCCATTGATCTATGTGTCTTTTTTTTCTATTCCAGTACCATGCTGTTTTGATAAATATGGCCTCATAGTACTGATTGTTATTAAGTAGTGTGATTTCTCCAACTTTATTCTTCTTTCTCAAGATGGCTTTTGCTACTTGAGAAAGGCTACTTCAGGGCATCGTGTGGTTCCATATAATTTTTTGAAATATTCGGTCTAGTTTTTTGACACATCATTGTAATGTTGATAAGAATTGTGTCAAACCCATAGATTATGGGTACTATGGACATTTTAATGATGTTAATTCTTCTTATCCATGATCACAATATGTGCTTTCATTTGTTTGTATCTTCATTTTTTTAAATCAGTGTTTTATAATTTTCCAAGTAAAGGTGTTTACAGCCTTGGTTAGATTTATTCCAAGGTGTTCTATTATTGTAGAAGCAATTGTGAATGGGATTGCTTCTTAATTTCCCCTTCTGATCATACATGATCGGCATATAAAATGCAACTGATTTTTATATTAATTTTGTATTCTGCTACTTTACTGAATTCATTTATAAGTTCTAGAGGTTCCCTGGTGAAGTCTTTAGGGTTCTCTATGTACAGTATCATGTCATTTGCAAATAAAGAAAATTTTACTTCTTTCTTTCCAATTTGAATGCCTTTATTTCTTCATTTTGTCTGATTTCTATGGCTAAGATGCCCAGTACTATGTTGGCTAAGAGAAGTGAAAGTGGACATCCCTGCCATACTCCCAATCTTAACGGGAACAGCTGTAGTTTTTGCTGACATTGGGTTGGTCTATATAGCATTTATTATATTTAGGTATGTTCACTCTATCCTCAATTCACTGATTTTTAATAGAAAAATTGGTGCTGGATTTTATTAAATGCTTTTTCAGCATTTATTCATAGGATAGTATGGTTTTTGTTCTTTATTTTGTTTATGTGATGTAACAATGTATTGATTTGTGAATTCTGTACCAAAGTTGCATTCCTGGAATAAATCCCACTTGATTATGATGTATTTCTCTATTTGGTTTACTAATATTTTGTTAAGGGTTTTATTTTTTTAAGTATATTGTATTGATTATGCTATTACAGTTTTCCCAATATTTTCCCCTTTATCCCCCCTCTCCCCTTCACCACCCAACCCTCCAGCATCCCTCCCCCCAAAGCTCATGTCCAGGGACTGTATATATAACTTTTTTGCTTCTCTATTCTCCATACTATTCTGAATTTACCTCTGTCTATTTTATGTTTATCAATTATACATCTTATTCCCTGTACCATTCCCCCCATTGTCTCTTCCACCTCCCCACTGATAACCCTCTGTGTGTTCTTCCTTTCTATGATTCTGTTTCTGTTATAGTTGTTTGTTTATTTTTGTTTTTGTTTTTTTAGGTTCAGTTAATAGTTATGAGTTTGTTGTCATTTTATTGTTCATAGTTTTCAATCTTATTCAATTTTTAGATAGGTCCTTTTAATATATAATATAATAAGGACTTGGTAATGATGAACTCCTTTAATTTGATCTTATCTGTAAGCACTTTATCTGCCTTTCCTGGTCCTACTTTTCATGACTTCCAATACTTCTTTCTATCCCATTCCTAACTATAAGTTTTCTTTGAGAAAGCAGCTGACAGTCTTATGGGAATCCTTTACAGGTAACTCTCTCCTTTCCTCTTGCTGCTTTTAAGATTCTCTCCTTATCTTTGAAATTTGCTAAATTAATAATGATGTGCCTTGGTGTGTTCCTCCTCGAGTCAAATTTCCTTGGTACTCTGACCTTCCTGGTCTTCCTGGAAATCTAATTCTTTCTCCAGACTGGAGAAGTTTTCCTTCATTATTTGTTGAAATAAGTTTTCAAAATCTTGCCCCTCCTCTTCTCCTGGCAACTATATCATTATGATGTTGGAGTGCTTACAGTTGTCCCAGAGTTCTTAAGCCTCTCCTTATTTTTGTGAGTTCTTGTTTCTTCATTCTGTTCCACTTGGATGTTTATTTCTTCCTTTTGTTCCAGATCATTGTTTGAGTCCTGGTTTCCTACTCTTCACTGTCTTTTGCTTATATATTTTTACTTCACTTTAGGTAGCCTTCATTTCTTCCTTCATTTTCTGACCAAGCTCACTCAATTCTGTGAGCATCCTGATTACAAGTCTTTTGAACTCTGCATCAGATAGGTTATCTTCTTGTTGCTTAGCTCTTTTTTAGGAGTTTTTCTTTCTTTCTTTTATTAGTTATAATCAGCATAATCACCAAGCCCTTATTATATGAAATGTTAGAGAGGCTTATCTAAGAAAAATAAGATGATCAAAATTATAAATAGTAAAATGACAACAAACTCATAACTATCAACACCTGAACTTAAAATGCAAATGCAAATGCAAAAGAAAACTAAGGAAACAATTAGAAAAGGAAAAGAATTATAGTAATAGAGATCACATGGGAAGTTATTAGTGAAGAAGGTGAGGGAAGAATGTGGAGGGGGAAGTACAGGGAATAAAAAACATAATTGGTAGGTACAAAATAGTCAAGGGGATGTTAAGAATAGTATAGAAAATAGAGAAGCCAAAGAACTTATATGTATGACATATGGACATAAACTAAAGGTGGGGGCATTCTGGTGGGTGGGGGTGTCTAGGTGGCAGGGGATACAGGAGAAAAAACAGGACAACTGCAGTAGCACAATCAAAATTATACTTAAAAAGACACAGAAAGGAGGAAAAATTATATTTTCTATAGCAACAAGAAAAATAAACTATATTGGAATAAAGTTAACGAAGGATGTAAAAGACCTATAATCAGAAAACTATACAACACTGAAGAAAGAAATTAGGGAAGACACATATAAATGGAAGAATATTATGTCTTCATGAGTTGGAGGAATTAATACCATCAAAATGTCCATACTACATAAAGCAAACTATAGATTCAATGAAATCCCCATCAAAATACCAATGTCATATTTTATAGATATAGAACAAATCTTTCAAAAATTATATGGAATTAAAATGTCCCCAAATAGCCCCAGAAATCTTGAGAAAGAAGAGCAAAGTATCCTCTTACCTGATCAAATTACCTGATATCAAACTATATTAAAAGCTCACTGTGATTAAAACAATCTAGTACTGGCATAAGAACAGACACACAGATCAATAGAACAGAGTAGAGATCCCAGAAAAATAAACCTATATCTCTCTTGTCAAGTAGTAATTGACAAAAGTGGCAGAAGCATAACAGGAACTGAAAATAGCCTCTTCAATAAATGGTGCTAGGAGAGCTGGAGAGGTACATGCAAAAAAAAAAAAATGAAATTAGACCACCAACTTACACTGTATACCAAAATAAACTCAAGATGGACAAAAGACTTAAATATTAAATGGATAAGCACAGCTACCACTTGCTCTTAGGCAAAAGAAAAAAAAAAGCAATTCCCCAGCTGGGATTATACCCACAGAATCTTGAAAAATCAATTCAAAAGAACCTATGCACCCCAATGTTCAAGCAGCACAATTAACAATAGCCAAGTGCTAATGCAACCTAAGTGCCCATCAGTAAATTAGTGAATCAAAACAATATGGTATACTTACACAATGCAATACTTCCCAGAAGAATAAAAAAAGGAGCTCCTATCATTTAGTACAGTATGGTTGGATCTGGACAGCATTATGCTCAGTGAAATAAGCCAAGTGGTGAAATACAAATACCATATGATCTCACCTATAAGTGGAACCTAGTCAGCAAAACTAAAAAGCAAGCAAAATATAACCAGAGACATTGAAATTAAGAAGAAACTGACAATAACCAGAGGAGAGTGATGAGGAGGATAATGGGAAAAAGGAGAAGAAGGCTCATCAAAGAACATCTATAAAGGAACGATGGATCTGGCCAAGATGGAGGCATAGGCAGACACACTGTGCTTCCTTGCGAGCCAAAATAAGGACAACAAAAATTTAGAAACAAAAAACAACCAGTCCTGACAAAAAGTGAACTGTATGGAAGTCCAACAACCAAGGAGTTAAAGAAGAAACATTCATTCAGACCGATAGAAGGGGCAGAGTTGGGTGGCTGGGTAGAGAGTGTTCGCAGCAGAGTGGCAACTGGTGGACCCGGGCATACAAGGTGGAGCAGGCAGACCCAGTGAAGTGGTGATTGTAGAGTGGCTTGGTGCACAAGGAGGCTGGTGGACCAGGAGGTCCCACATTTGTGCTCAGATAAACCAGGTGAAACTGGGGAGCGAGGCAGACCTCACAACCCAGGGATCTGGCATGGCAAAATAAAGCTTCAAAACACCAGTTGAAAACACCTGTGGGGTTGAGGTTCTGGGAGATACTCCCAGCCTCCCAGGAGAGTTTGTTGGAGAGACCCACAGGGTCCTAGAATGTACACAAACCCACCAACATGGAAATCAGCACCAGAAGGACCCAGTTTGCTTGGGGAAAGTGGCAGAAGTGACTGAAATCTGGCAGGGAGCAGAACAAGTATCATTGTTCCCTCTCAGAACTGTACCCCACATACTGTGTCACAACCCAAAACTGGGTTGCCCCACCCTGGTGAACACCTAAGGCTCTGCCCCTCACTACATAACAGGCATGTCAAGACCAAAAAAAATGGCCCAAACAAAGAACAAATCAAAGCTCCAGAGCAAATACAACTAAGTGATGAAGAGATAGTCAACTTATCTGATGCACAGTTCAAAGCACTGGTGATCAGGATGCTCACAGAATTGGTTGAATTGGGTCACAAATTAGATGAAAAAATGAAGGCTACACCAAGTGAAATAAAGGAAAATGTACAGGGAACCAATAGTGATGGGAAGGAAACTGGGACTCAAATCAATGGAGTGGACCAGAAGGAAGAAAGAAACAACCAAACAGAACGTATGAAGAAACAAGAATTCAAAAAAATGAGGAGAGGCTTAGGAATCTCCAGGACATCTTTAAATGTTCCAACATCTGAATTATAGGGATACCAAAAGGAGAAGAGAAAGAGCAACAAGTGGAAAAGTTATTTGAACAAATAATGAAGAAGAACTTCCCCAATCTGGCAAAGGAAATAGACTTTCAGGAAGTCCAGGAAGCTCAGAGAGTCCCAAAGAAGTTGGACCCAAGGAGGAACATGCCAAGGCACATCATAATTACATTACCCAAGACTAAAATGGAGAGAATCCTAGAAGTAGCAAGAGAAAAGGAGGCAGTTACCTACAAAGGAGTTCCCATCAGACTGTCATCTAATTTCTCAAAAGTGACCTAACAGCCAAGAAGGGGCTGGAAAGAAGCATTCCAAGTCCTGAAAGGCAAGGACCTACATCCAAGATTGCTCTGTCCAGCAAAGCTTTCATGGAAGGGCAGATAAAGAGCTTCTCAGATAAGGTCAAGTTAGAGGAGTTCATCATCATCAAGCCCTTATTATATGAAATGTTAAAGGGACTTATCTAAGAAAAAGAAGATAAAAAACATGTGGTAAAATGACAACAAACTCACAATTATTAACAACCACACCTAATATAAAAACAAAAACAAACTGGGCAAACAACTAGAATAGGAACAGAACCACAGAAATGGAGATCACATGGAGGGTTAGCAACAGTGGAGTGGGAGGAGGAGAGAGGGGGGAAAGGTACAGAGAACAAGTAGCATAGATGATAAGTAGAAAATAGACAGGGGGAGGGTAAGAATAGTATTGGAAATGTAGAAGCTAAAGAACTTATATGTATGACACATAGACATGAACTAAAGGGGGGATGTGGGTGGGAAAGGGTGTGCAGGGTGGAGGTGAGTGAAGGGGGAAAATGGGACAACAGTAATAGTATAATCAATAAACTATATTTAAAAAATAAAAAAATAAAAAAAGAAGAATGCACAAAGCCAAAAGTGGGTAAGATTGAGGGTGCGATGTGGGCATGGGTTGGGGAACGGAGAAGTGGTGGTGGGAAAAAGGAGACAACTGTAATGGAAGATAAATAAATAAAACTTAAATATGTCATGGCACCATAAAAGTCCTGGAGGAATAAGCAGTATCATGTCAAATATCCCATGCAGCATATCTTCACCAATATATCTCAAAGGCACAGGTGGAAAACACAAGGCCTACATTGCGAAATCCAGCCCTCCACCTTGTTTTATCAGGCCTAGCACCTTGTTTCTATCTGGTGGCAGCGCCAAGCTCCTTACATCTAGTTAAGGAGTAGTTACATTTATACAGTCCTAAAAGTATATTCAGCCCTTTGAAGGCAACCACAAGGCTGATGTGGCCCCTGGTGAAAATGAGTTTGACACCCCTGCTCTAAGGCAAGAGATATAAAAGAAAGTGAAACAAATGGAAGAACATCAAATTAAAAAGCTCCTGCATGGCTAAATAAAACATCAGCAAAAAGAAAACGGAACCTACTCCATGGGAAAATATATTTGCCAGTGATACCTCGAATAAGGTTTTGATCTCCCAAATATATAAGAAACTCACACTACTCTACTCTAGGAAGACAAACAACCCAATTTAAAAATGTGCAAGTGACCTGGACAGGCACTTCTCCAAGGAGGACATACAGAGGGCTCAGAAACATATGAAAGGATGCTCAGCACCACTAGACATCAGAGAGATGCAAAATAAAACCACAATGAGATACCACTTCACACCAGTCAGAATGGTCATGATAAAAAAAAAGAATAAGCAAGTTCTGGCAAGGTTGTGGAGAAATGGGAATATAGTTAATTACACTGTTGGTTGGAATGTAGACTGGTGCAATCACTGTGGAAAACAGTATGGAGTTTCCTCAAAAAACTAAAAATTGAGCTGGTTTTTGTTCTGGCAATTCCACTCCCAGAATTATACTTTAAGAATCCAGAAACACCAATTTAAAAGAATCTATGTACCCCAATATTCACAGCAGCATTATTTACAATAGCCAGTGCTTGAAACAGTCTAAGTGTCCATTAGTAATGAGTGGGTCAAAAAACTGTGATGCATTTACACAATGCAATGCTACACAGCAGAAAGAAAGAAGAAAGTCCTACCGTTTGAAACAACATGGTTGGAACTGGACAGTATTACACTAAGTGAAATAAGACAGTCAGGGAAAGACAAATACCATATGACCTCACCTATATATGTGGAACCTAATGAACAAAACATATAAAAGAGAAATATGCAAGATGTCAGGAAATAGGGAACAAACTAACAGTGACCAGGTGGTAGGGGGGAAAGGATAATAAGGGAAAGAAGGGTAAGGGCCTAGTAAGGAACATGTATAAAGGACCCATGGTAATAGATAACAGAGTCAGGATTGACTGAGGGTGTGGGGTTGGGTGGGGCAGGAGAGAAAAATGGGAGGAAATTGGGACAATTGTAATTGAACAACAATAAAAAATGAAGTGCAACTTGGTAGGTAGAAAATAGAGGAATGTTAAGAACAATATAAGAAATGGAGAAGCAGCCCTGGCTGGCATAGCTCAGTGGATTGAGTGCGGGCTGGGAACCAAAGTGTCCCAGGTTCGATTCCCAGCCAGGGTACATGCCTGGGTTGCAGGCCATAACCCCCAGCATCTGCACATTGATGTTTCTCTCTCTCTCTCTCTTCCCCCCGCTTCCCTCTCTAAAAATAAATAAATAAAATTTTTAAAAAAAAGTTAGTTGAAAAAAAAAAAAAGAACTGGAGAAGCCAAAGAACCAATATTATAAGCCATGGACATGAAAAAAGGAGAGGATAGCTGGAAGGTATGAGGGTACCCAGTGGAGGGGGAAAAAGAGGGGAAAACTTAGGGTAACTGTACAGCATAATCAATAAAATATATTTAAAGAATAA
The DNA here is from genome assembly GCF_004126475.2 of Phyllostomus discolor. Taxonomy (NCBI): domain Eukaryota; kingdom Metazoa; phylum Chordata; class Mammalia; order Chiroptera; family Phyllostomidae; genus Phyllostomus; species Phyllostomus discolor. Next base: position 104,656,313 of record NC_040907.2, read on the forward strand.
TGCTTGTCTAGTAAAAACAAAGTACTGTTTGTTGCAGAAGCATTATTTTCCACTGTAAATATTATGGTTATTGGTCTCTTGGTTGGCTTTTGTCATCTTTTCATTTTTTAAGGATATTTCAATGCTTTTGTTTCCAACTACTTAACATGACTTCATAATGTTATTTGGAGGAACTTATGTGACCTCAGAGGCCTTAACAGAGAATATTAAATGCATAGTCTAGAGTGTTTTAACAATGTTGTCATTGGTGTTCTCAGAATGTTGTTTATGTTTTTTTTCCCACTTACACAAGTTGTGACATTTTGTGAGAAATGTATTATATTTTAGAATTTTATAAGAAAAAAGTCACAAAGTCACAGACTTGGACTCTATTACAAATATATTGACATTATGAGGTCTGTCCAGATGGTATCCAGCCATTAATATGAAAAATAGAGAATTTTATTGAAGAAGACACAAAAGAAACTTTGTACCTTGGACAGTGGTGTCTTAGCCCTTTCAAAGTAGGCATCTTGGGACCTCACACAGTTCTCGTAATCACCATCAGCTGCCCTGTCATATTTTCCTGAATCTCATCGATGTCCTGAAATCTTTTCTCTATCAAAGGTGATTTGAGCTTTTGGAAAAGTAAGAAGTCACAGGGCTCCAAATCTGGGGTGTACCAGGACTGAGTTACCTGGGTGATTTGGGGTTTTGCCAGAAACTGTATGAGACATGATGCATGAGAAGGCACTTTGTCCTGATGAAGTTACCCATAGCTGTGGCCTTCTGAATCATGTGAATGGTTTCCATGGAGGAATGTTCAAGCTTAATGCAAAATTTAATGCATATTTGTTGCTCTACTTTCTCAGTCATTTTTAAATATGATGGCCACACAGCGCACATGCACACTCAACAGTGTCTACTGCCCCCATTGGCTAGTTGTCATTGTTCAAGCATGCACATTCCAGTCTACTCTCCTTGGCTGTCAGGTTACATTGTTGTCATGCAAACCGTTCTAATTTTATTAACAGTGGTTGGACTTTTTCCAGGTAACTGGAAAGACCATAACTCCAATATGCCCTTTAATATTTTAAGAACATAGTGAGGCCTATAATGTTTCCTCTACTCCCAATTGCTGAGCATTTTTTTAAAATCATAAATGTGTGCTGAATTTTGTTCAGTGCTTTTTTGTGTCTATTGATATGATCTGATTTTCTGATTTTGTTTACTTGGCTCCTCATGCTTTTTTTTATGAGTCTGGTTAAAGGTTTATAAATCTTCTTTTCCTTTTCATAGAACTAACTCTTAATTTCACTGATCTTTTGTATAGGTTTTGTATACTCTTATGTCATCTCTGATTTTATTATTTTCTTTTTTTTTCTACTTTGAGCTTTATTGTTCTTTTTCTAGTACTTTTGGTGTAAGGTTGTACTGTTTATTCGAGATTTTTTTTTTTTTTTGCAGTGGCCTGTAATACTGTCAATTTTACTTAAGACTGCGTTCACTGTGTTCCAGATATTTTCTTTTGTTTTGTTTTAATTTTTATTTCTCATAAAGTATGTTTTGATTTCTTACTTGGTTTCTTTGTTAGGCCATTCATTGTTTGAGATATAAAATGCTATTTAGCCTCCTTGATTTGTGTGTGTGTGTGTGTGTGTGTTGTTTTGTTTCCTATATTTGTTGTCTAGTTTTATACCATAGTTGTCAGAGAAAATGTTTGAAATTATTTCAGCCTTCTTAAATATATTTAGATATTTTGTTTCTTAGCATATGGTCTATCCTGGAAAATGTTTCATATGCACTTGAAAAGAATATATATTCTGCTGAATTCAAATTAAATGTTCTGAAAATATCAGTGAAATCCATCTGGTCTAGTGTGACATTTAAGGTTGCTGCTTTCTTGATATTCTCTCTGTAAGGTGTATCCATTGATGTCAATGTGGTGTTAAAGGCCTCTTTTTACTGTATTACTGTTGATCTCTAATTTCATGTCCATCAAAATTTGCTTTATATAGTTAGTTGCTCCTATATAAAGTGCATAAATATTTACAACTTTATATCTTCTTGTTGAATTTATCTCTTTTTTATTATGTAATATCCTTTTTTAATCTTTTGTTTTAGCTTTTTTAAAAGTTCTTTTTTTTGTATTATGTAAGTATTGCTACCCCAGATTTTTTTTTCATTTTTATTTGGATGATATATCTATTTTGAAACCTTTTATTTTAGTCTGGATGGGTGTTTAATTCTGATGTGAGTCTTCAAACAGTATATATAATGGTCTTGGTTTCTTATTCACTCAGCTATCCTGTCTTTTGATTACAGCATTTAATCCATTTATATTTAAAGTGATTATTGATCTGTATGTATGTATTACCACTTCATTATTTTTAAATATTTTTCTCTTTTTCTTACAGAAGTCTGTTTAACATGTCTGTAATGCTGGTTTGTTGGTAATACACATTTTTAGCATTTTCTTGCCTGGGAAGCTCTATTTTTTATTCTAAATAATAGCCTTGTGGGGCAATCTTGATTGTGGTTCCTTACTTTTCATCAGTTTAAAAATTTTATGCTTATCCCTTTGGCTTGCAAAATTTCTCTTGAGAAATTTGCTAACAGTCTTATTATTGAATCTCTCTTGTAGGTAACTAACTGCTTTTCTCTTACTGCTTTTAAGATTTTGCCTTTGGCTTTAACTTTGCCCTTTTAATTGTGATGTGTATGATGAGTATGGGCCTCTTTGGATTCATCTTGTTTGGGAGTCTCCGCATTCCTAGACTTGTATGTCTTTTCCTTCACTAGGTTAAGGAAGTTTTCAGTCATTATTTCCTTAAATATGTTTTAAATATTTTGCTCTCTCTCTCATTTTATGGTATCCCTATGATGAGGATGTTGTCATACTTCATGTTGTCCCAGAGGTAGCTTAACTTATTTTTATTTTTCAAAACTACTTTCTTTTTTTCTTTGTGATGCTCTGGTTGGGTGTTTCATGCTACCTTACTTTCCAAACAACTCTTTTGATCCTCTTCTTTATGTTAAGTGCTGTTGATTCATTCTAGTGAATGAACTTGAAATTATTCATTTCAAATATTGTATTTTTCATTTTGATGGGTTCTTTTAATGGTTTATGTTCTTTTTTATGTTTACTATCTATTTGTTCAAATTCTCACAGAGTTCATCTATTCTTACCCTACATTCTTTAAGCATTTTTATAATGATTGTTTTGAACACTATATTAGATTTCTTTTTTTTAAGATTTTATTTATTTATTTTTAGAATGGGAAGGGAGGGAGAAAGAGAGAGAGAGAGAAACATCAATGTGCGGTTGCTGGGGGTCATGGCCCGCAACCCAGGCATGTGCCCCGACTGGGAATCGAACCCGCGACACCTCGGCTTGCAGCCCTCGCTCAATCCACTGAGCTACGCCAGCCAGGCTATATTAGATTTCTTGCCTCTATTTAATTTAGTTCTTTTCCTGGGGATTTTCCCTCTTCTTATATCTAGGGAATGTTTCTTGGTATTCCCATTTTGGTTGCCTATCTGAATTTGTTTATAAGAATTATGTAGGTTTTATATTGAGCATGGGCTGCAAACCAGGCATCGCAGGTTCAATTCCCAGTCAGGGCACATGCCTAGGTTGCAGGCCATGGCCCCCAGCAACCACACATTGATATCTCTCTCTCTCTCCCTTTCCTCTCTAAAAATAAATAAATAAAATATTTTAAAAAAAGAATTATGTAGGTCTGCTATGCCTCCAAGTCTTGGTATGGTGGCCTTATATAGTAAGTGTCTTTTGGGGTTATATTATGTAGTCTGTCTGATCGGCTGAGTGTCTCTAGTGTGGGTTATATAAAGCCTCATGTTTTAGTTGAGTTTTGGTTGTGGTTTGGCCATCTCTGGATTGGGTTGATCCTTGGGATGGCTGAATATGAGGCTTGATTCCGACCAGTACTGTGCAATGGAATTAAATTTCCCACAGAATCTGGTGCCTACCTAGGTGTCCCTTTGGGTGGACCAGCTGAGGATCTAATTGAGTTGTGTTCTAATGTGGTCTGAATTCCCCTACCAGGTGTGTTGTTTAAGGGCCTCTTGGGAGTGTTTCTAGCTTAGACACTGCCTATGACCAACTCTGAGTTTCTTGTTTGGAGCTAGACAGCCATCCACTGCCTTTTTTGAGCCTGGATGTATGTTAGTCAAACTCAGCACCAAGGCTGGCTTCCACCAGCACTGAGCTCATAGATAGGTCAACAAAAAGCCAAAAACTCAAGTCACCCAAAGATCCATCTCTGCCTGAAGCTTTCTGTTAGGCTCAGTCCCTAAGAAAGTTCTGGCAGTAGGAGAGTATCATGAGGTAGGTTTTCAATGAATTATCAGATAGGGAAAATGGTGTTCTCCAAATTGATACAGATTCACATTCTGTGGCAGTGCTGGGTCTATGACCACTTTGCAGAAATACCACTGTACTCCAAGGCCAGCCACCACCCACTGGTTGTCTGAAGACTTCTGTGGTGGGATGGGATCTCAATGAGTCATCAGGGTGAGGCTAGCAGTGTTAATCAAGCCCAAAGAGAATGATATTTGGTCATGTGAAGTGAGGGCTCTGTACAGGAATGGTAACATGGGTTGGGCATGTGAGGCAAAATTGGTTTCCTGTCCTAGAGGCACATAATTCAGTTTATCCCTGAGTCTTCCCAGATCTCCTTGAGAGCTTTCCAAGAGAATCTTCATGAGGGACCAGGCTAACCACAGCCAGATGATTTCTCTTCAGGCCATGAGCATGACAAGGTGAGGCTACCAGGAGTCACAAGTGCGGGGCTAATGGAACACCTTGGGGAATGTGGCATGTGTAGAGGGAATGGCCACACCCAGAGTCTCACAACTCAGTCTCTGACACCCACTGTGTTTGCCCTCAAGAACCCTTCAAGAAAGTCTGTACTTGGGCCCAGGCAACTTACCACCTCTGAGGGTATGAATTTGACTGTATAAGGCAATAGGGAGTCAGGAGGTTAGGACTAGAACACTTTTTCAGGTTGATGCTGCATAGAAGGGAGCCTCTTAGTCAGGAAAGCTAGCATATGTAGGTTGTTTGTGAGAGGGACTCAGCACAGGGACCCTGGCAGCTGTCCTTTCAGCTCATCTCCAGGAACCACACAACCAGTCTGTCCTCACACAACTCCAGTTGATCCAATCCAACCTCCATCTGCTGGAGTCCAGGATAAGTGGCTATGAACTCACCCTGTGACTTGTGTGTTGGCTTTTTGAGAAGGCAATTGGGTTTTTAGCAGACTTCATTTTCTCCTTGGTGACAGAATCCCCACTGATTCTTATAGACAGATGTTATGTGGGATTCTCCTCTTGGCTCTGGTGCTCCCTGCTGAGAAGCCTAGCATGGGTTTGAGACCCTATGCTTCTCAGGGGGAATCTTTGCAGCTGAGCTATGCCTCTGGATTCTTAACTGCTATACATGGGAGTCTGACCAGCCCTTATCACATCTACTTTATTCCTACTAGTCCCAACATGGTTTCCTTCTTCCATAAATCTTTGTCTTTTTATTTTATTTTATTATATTTTATTTTATTTTATTTTATTTTATTTTTATTTTATTATTTTTAAATTTAATTTAATTTAATTTAATTTTTTAAAATTTTATTTTAATTATTATTGAAGTACAATTTTCTGTCTTTTACTCCCATCCCAGCCCACCCACCCAGCACTCCCCTCCTCACTCCCATTTCCACTGGCCCCTAGTTTTTGTCTATGTGTCCTTTATACTTGTTTCTGTAAACCCTTCCCCTTTTCACCTGAAATTCCCCTGAAATTCCCTCCCCTCCTCCCTCTGAACACTGTCAGCCTGTTCTCTATTTTCAGTATCTTTGGTTATATTTTGCTTGTTTGTTTGTTTTGTTGACTAGGTTCCTGTTAAAGGTGAGATCATGTGGTACTTGTCTTTCGCTGCCTGGCTGATTTCGCTTAGCATAATGCTTTCCAGTTGCATCCATGCTGTAGCAAAGGGTAGGAACTCCTTCTTTCTTTCTGCTGCATAGAGTTCCATTGTGTAAATGTACCATAGTTTTTTGATCCATTCATTTACTGATGGGCATCTAGGTTGCTTCCAGCACTTGGCTATTGTAAATTGTGCTGCTATGAACATTGGGGTACACAGGTTCTTTTGGATTGGTGTTTCAGGGTTCTTAGGATATAATCCTAGCAGTGGAATTGCTGGGTCAAAAGCCAGATCCATTTTTACTTTTCTGAGAAAATTCCATACTGTTTTCCATAGTGGTTGTACCAGTCTGCAGTCCCAACAACAGTCCCACCTTTTTCTCCACAACCTCTCCAACACTTGTTTGTTGCTTTGTTTATGATGGGCATTCTGACTGGTGTGAAGTGGTATCTCATTGTGGTTTTAATTTGCATCTCTCTGATTGCTATTGATACTGAGCATGTTTTCATGTGTCTCTGTATCCTCTGGATGTCCTCCTTGGAGAAATGTCTGTTCAAGTCCTTTGCCCATTTTTTAATTGGGTTGCTTGTCTTCTTAGAGTGAAGTCACGTAAGTTCTTTATATATTTTGGAGATTAAACCCTTGTTGGAGGTATCGTTGGCAAATATGTTTTCCCATACAGTTGGTTCTCTTTTTATTTTAATACTGTTTTCTTTAGCCATGCAGAAGCTTTTTATTTTGATGAGACCCCATTTGTTTATTCTTTTCTTTATGTCCCTTGCTCTGAGGGATATATCAGTGAAAATGTTTCTGTGTAAAATATCTGAGATTTTCCTGCCTACATTCCCCTCTAGGACTTTAATAGTGTCATGGCTTATATTTAATTTTTTTAACTACCTTGACTTTGTTTTTGGGTATGGTGTAAGTTAGTGATTGAGTTTTTTTTTTTTTTTTTTTGCATGTAGCTGTCCAGTTCTCCCAAAATCATTTGTTGAAGAGGCTTTTTTTGACTCCGTTTTATGTTGCTGCCCCATTTGTCAAATATTAATTGACTGTAGAGACTTGGGTTTATTTCCGGGCTCTCTGTTCTCTTCCATTGGTCCATGTGCCTGTTTTTATGTCAGTACCAGGCTGTTTTGATTACAGTGGCTTTGTAATACACTTTGATATCAGGTATTGTGATCCTTCCTACTTTGCTTTTCTTTCTCAAAATTGCAGCAGCTATTCGGGGTCATTTATGGTTCCATAAAAATTTTTGAAGTGTTTGTTCTATGTCTGTGAAATATGCCATTGGTACTTTAATAGGTATTATATTGAATGTGTAAATTGCTTTGGGTAGTATGGACATTTTGATGATGTTAATTCTTCCAATCCATGAACACGGTATATGTTTCCATTTCTTTGTGTCTTCCTTGATTTCTTTCTTCAGTGTTGTGTAGTTTTCTGCATACAGGTCTTTTACCTCCTTGGTTAGATTTATTCCTAGGTATTTTATTTTTATTTTTCTTACATTGAATGAGATATTTTTCTTGAATTCTGCTTCTGCTGTTTCATTGTTGGTATACAAAAATGTCTTTGATTTCTGGATATTGACTTTGTATCCCACTGTTTTGCCAAATTCGTTCATTAGGTCAAGAGATTTTTATTTTATTTTATTTTATTATTTTTTTTGCAGAGTCCATAGGGTTTTTTATGTACCCTATCATGTCATCTGCAGACAATGACAGTTTTATTTCCTGCTTTCCAGTTTCTATGCCTTTTATTTCCTTTTCTTGTCTGATTGTTGTGGCTAAAACTTCCAATACTATATTGAATAGAAGTGGTGAAAGTGGACAACCTTGTCTTGTTCCTGATCTTAGTGGAAAATATTTGAGTTTTTGCCCACTGAGTATGATGCGGGTTGTAGGTCTTTCATATATGGCCTTTATTATGTTGAGGAATGCTCCTCTATTCCAACTTTGCTGAGTGTTTATATCATAAATGGCTGCTATACCTTATCAAATACTTTTATCGCATCTATTGATATGACCATGTGATATTTGTCTTTCCTACTGTTTATGTGAGGTATTACATATACTGATTTTAGTATATTACACCCTCCTTGCATCACTTGAATGAATCCCACTTGGTCATGGTATGTGATCTTTTTAATTTATTGTTGGATGCAGTTTGCCAATATTTTGTTGAGGATTTTAGCATCTATGTTCATCAGCAATATTGGCCCGAAGTTTTCTTTTATTGTTGTGTCTCTACCTGATTTTGGGACTAGAATGATGCTGGCCTCATAAAGAGTTTGGGAATCTTACATCTTTCTGGATTTTTTGAAATAGTCTGTGAAGGATAGGGGTTATCTCTTCCTTAAATGCTTTGTAGAATTCTCCTGTGAAACCATCTGTACCCAGACTTTTTTGTGTTGGGAGATTTTTTATTACTGCTTCAATTTCATCTCCTGCTATTACTCTGTTCAGGCTTTCTGCTTCTTTTTTATTGAGTTTTGGAAGATTATATTTTTCAAGAAATTTGTCCATTTCACCTAGGTTTTAAAATTTCTTGGCATAGAGTTCTTCAAAGTAATTTCTTACAATCCTTTATACTCTGTGGTGTCAGTTGTAATCTCTCTTCTTTCATTTCTGATTGTGTTTATTTGAATCCTTTCTCTTTTTTTCTTGATGAGCCTGTTTAAAGGCTTGTTGTTTTGTTTATCTTTTCAAAAAATCAGCTCCTGGATTCATTGATCCTTAGAATTGTGCTTTTTGTCTCTATGTCATTTAGTTCTGCTCTGATCTTGGTTATTTCCTTTCTTCTACTTGCTCTGTTGCTCCTCCACTTCTTTTCGGTGTAGGATTAGGCTGTTTGTTTGAAATGTTTCTATCTTTTTTAGGTAGGCCTGTATTGCTATGAACTTCCCTCTCAGGACTGCCTTTGATGTGTCCCATACATTTTGGGTTATTGTGAGTTCATTTTCATTTGTTTCCAGAAAATTTTTGCTTTCTTCCCTTATTTCATTCTTGAACCTTTCATTGTTTAATAGCATGCTATTCAATCTCCATGATTTTGAGTGTTTTGGCTTTCTTCCTTTGAAGGGCTTGGTTTCTAGTTTCATTCCCTTGTGGTCAGAGAAAATTCTTGGTATAATTTCAAGTTTCTTAAATTTGTTGAGGCTTGCTTTTTGTCCTATCATGTGGTCTATTTTTGAAAGTGTTCCATGTGCATTTGAAAAGAATGTGTATTTTGCTTCTTTGGGTTGAAGGGTTCTATATATATCAGTTAAGTCCATTTCCTCTAGAGCTTTGTTCAATGCCACAATATCTTTGTTTATATTTTGTCTGTAAGATCTGTCCATTTTTGAGAGTTGGGTGTTAAAATCCTCTACTATAATTCTGTTGCTGTCAATATGTTTATTGAAGTCCTCTGAGGTTTTCTTTATGTATTTGGGTGCTCCTATGTTGGGTGCATATATATTTACAATGTTTATGTCTTCTTGGTGGATTCTTCCCTTGAGTATTATGCAGTGACCTTCTGGGTCTCTCTTTATGGCCCCCTTTTTTTTGAAGTCTATTCTGTCTTATCTTAGTATTGCTACCCCAGCTTTTCTACCCTTTCTGTTTGATTGGAAAATTTGTTTCCAGACCTTCCCTTTCAGTCTCTGTAGGTCTTTTGTCCTGAGGTGGGTCTCTTGTAGGAAGCATATGTGTGGTTCATGCTTTCTTATCCATTCAGCTATTCTAAGTAATTTGACTGGAACATTTAATCCATTTATGTTTAAGTTCATTATTGATAGGCACTTATTCATTGCCATTTTTGTACCTGTGTTCCCCCCACCCCCGCCCTCTCCCTCCTTTTCCTTCCTTTCCTTAAAGCAGTCCCTTTGGCATCTCTTGCAGAGCTTGTTTGGTGGAGGTGTATTCTTTTAGACTTGTTTTGTCTGGAAAACTCCTTATTTGGCCTTCCATCTTGGTTGAGAGCCTTGTTGGGTAAAGTAACCTTGGTTGCACACCTGTGGTTCTCATCACTTGGAATATTTCTTTCCATTCTCTTCTGGCTTGGAATGTTTCCATTGAGAAGTCAGCTGCTAACCTTATTGGGTCTTCCTTGTATGTTACTTCCTGTTTTTTCCTTGCTGTTTTTAAGATTTTCTTTTTGTCTTGATATTTTGCTATTTTAATTATGGTGTGTCTTGAAGTGAGCCTCTTTGGGTTTCTCTCGATTGGGGTTCTCTGTGTTTCCTGGATTTGTGTGACTTTTTCTCTCATCAAATTAGGGAAGTTTTCCATCATTATTTTTTCAAATAGGTTTTCTATTCCTTGCTCTTCTTTTTCTCCTTCAGGTATCCCTATTATATCTATATTATTTTGTTTCATGTTGTCTTGCATTTCTCTTAATCCCTCTTCATTCTTTCTGAGTCTCGTTTCCTTTTCTTGCTCTTTCTGGGTGTTTTCTTCTGTATTGTCCTCTAACTCAGTGATCTGATCTTCTGCTTCATGAATCCTGCTTTTCATTGCTTCTACTGTGTTCTTCAGTTCAGAAATTCTATTCTTCAATTCCTTTTGCTTCTTGTTGATAGTTTCTATTTACTTTTTCATTTTGATACAGCTTTCAGTGAGTTCATTGTAGCTTCCCTGTAGTTTCTGGTATCTCACTGTGGGCTCATTCAGCTTCCTGACAACCATTGGTTTGAATTCAATATCTGATAGTTGAGTTTCCTCTATTTCATTTAACATTCTTTCTCAGGCTTCCTCTTTTCCCTTCATTTGGGGATTGTTTCTTTGTCTTCCCATTGTTTGTGAGACTCTTCTTTTTAGCCTCAGCTTCTTAAATTGATATGTTCTGGCTCCCTGGGTTAATGGTGTAAACTTCTGTGGTAGAATACCTGTGAGATTCAGTGGTGCAGTCTCTTTGATCTCCCGAGTTCACTGGTCTTGGACTGTCATTTAAGTTGGCTCTGTGTTTGTCTTTGGGTTTTGATTGTTCTTGGGACTTTCTTTGGTGGTTCCTTTCCACCAGCTGGTTAAATGAGGGTCACTCTGTGCACCACATCTTGTATTTTATTGTGAAGGTGAGGGCAGTTTGTGTTGAAGCTGGTTCTTCCATGTGTGTAATGTTTTGAGGATCCTCTCCTGATCTTGTTTAGTTGTTTGTACTGGATTATGTATGCACTGTTTAGTTATATTTCCACATAGGTCCTGGATTGAGGTTTGTGTGGTTTGCACTCCCTCCTTCACCTTCTTCTGATGTTATCTGCTAGTGGTTCTTTTGTTGTTGGGTTTCCTCTTCCAGTGCATATCCTGGTGTTCACCACTTCTATGTACTCTTCTTTTGTGATCAGTTGGAGGGGGAATGCAAAATGGTTTAAGACAGCAAGAGAGTATTTTATGATATTTACAGTAGCAACCAGTAGAGAAGAGATAGGAGGTCCTTTGCTATGTATAGTGTTAACTGTGATCTTTCACTCAACTAGCTGATTTTTTAGAAAGGATGGAAAGAAGATAAGACCCTTGTTGTGGAAGGAAGGATTATGAGTTGCATCTAGAAAGCAGTGAGGTTGTGGGAGGTCAGATTCTGAGGTAAGGTGAGAGTAAAGGAGAGTAAATAGGTGTAGTGTGTGAAAGAAGGGAGTTAACCACTACAGTAATAGAGTTAACCATGAAGTGGGCTGAGATCTGGGAGGGGTTTTGTGAAATATTTACAATTGCATGGAATAGCAATTATTTACAATAATATTAGAGCAACAATCATATGACAGAATCTATGTGATCTAGATAACAAGAATAGGAGGTATAGAACCTTGAGTAGTGTGCTAATGGGACACAAGTGAAGTGAAGGACAGTAAATTAGCAATACACTAAGAAAGAGATATCAGGGGAAACCTTTCAAGTGATATAATATAACCAGCCTAACAAAGCAGACTATACAGAAAGAAGAGGAATGCAAAAATACTACTAAAGTAAAAGATATAAGAATAAAGAAAATTATAATAATAATACAAATATATAATAACTTGCAGGTTCTTTGTAATAGCAGAGTGAAATTTGTCTCACTGTCTCAGCTGTTGTGATGCCCCTTCTTTGGGTTCAACTCTGGTCTTTTCACAGTTCCAGGGTTTGATATTTTCTTTTTTTGTTGTTGTTTTTGTCTCATTTGTAGGTATTTTTAAAAAAAGGCAGGCGAAGGAAGGAAGAAGAGGTAAAACTGGAGGAAAGAAAGGTAGAAGGAATAAAACAAGAAAGCAAGAAAGAGAGGAGAAAGAAATTGAAAGAGAAAAAAATAGAAATTAAAAAATTAAAAATTGTTTTAAAAAATAGAATAAAATTAAAAAGCCTCTTTGATTCAAAGTGGCCAAACCAGTTTTTCTGGTCTTGCTGGCTGCAGCAGGGTGAGGGGTGATTGGTATGGCTTTTCTTCCTTTCTGATCTGCACTCAGTCAGCAGTACGCACTGTCTGGGCAGCTATGGTGGCACCTCTCCCCTGCGCCTTGGGTGTGGAAACCAGGCCTTTCCCCAGGATTACCACTGTGGGCTGGGGTGTGAGGGTGCACTCCTTTGAGCACCCTCAGCCAGGTTGCCTCACCCTTCCTAGTGCTATGGGGGTGCGCAGGGTCTTCTGCACAAGCACAACCTTCTGTGCAACCTTGGGATCACTGCCCAGCTAGGTGGCAGGGAGGCTGGAGCAGTTGCTGTAGGAGAATTTCCCAAACAGTGTCTGTCCTTTCACTTTTTCTTCTTGAGAAATTCCTCCTACTCAAGCCTGCTGCTCCATACAATGGCCTGGCCTCTCCTGCAGCCCAGTTCTCCATCCAGACAGGTGACTATGGGGGTCAGGGCACGTTGGGCGATTCTGCTGGTGTCCACAGACTTAGAAGGTGCTCACAGGCCCTGTGTGTTTGCTAGCCACTGGGTTTCTCCCTGAGCTGCTTCAACCTTGTCTGGCCAGGGAGGGAGCAGTTGCTCCAGCTCTCTCCCATGGACTCTGTGGCAAACCCGGTAGAGGGCACCAGGCCTGGGGCTGCAGCCACCCTGGACCCCGAGCTGGTCCCTGGGACCTTGTTGTCCTTCACCACTCTTCTTACCATCTGGTTTTTCGGTTCCACTACAATTTTTGGTACCTTATTTTCATATATGTTGAGGTATGTTGCTTGTTTGCTCTTTTACTCTGTAGATTGGCTAGGATTTTTTCCCATGTGTAGGGGGAAATGGAATCTGCTCCCTCCTACTCCGATGCCATCTTCCTTCCATAAATCTTTGGTTATAAGATTTCTCTTCAGCTAGTCTTCACTTGCTTATTTAGGTTGATTGTTCTGTAATTTACTTGTAATTCCAGTTTGTACCTGGGAGGAGGTAAGTGTAGCTTCCACTTACTATGCAGCCATCTTATAACCCCAGGCAAGTAAGTGTTGATGACCTTTACTGACCACCAGAGTTTTGTACCAATTCCATAAATATATATAATCTATAATATATATATATATATATAAACATAATATATATTATATATGCATGCATGTATACATATATGAGGAGATTTTTTATATATAATATTTATTATATTATATATAAAGGAGAAGGAAGCCATATTGAGACTGGTAGGAAGAGAGGAGGTACAGTTTTACACACACACACACACACACACACACGCACACACACACACATTTTTTCCACTTTCAGGAAAGTACAACTCCTCCAGAAAATTAAGAGCATGCACTTGAACTCTAACCCTGAGAAGTAGCATGGGGTGACTTTGAGCAAATGCCATGCTTGACCTCCACACTCTCTCCTCTTCTTACTCCCTCCAGAGTTGGGGGGTAGGGTCTTACCTGCCACGCACTGGACACAGAGCCTGAAAGGAGGCATTCCCACTTCCCTTCACTTCTCTGGGCACCTGCAGAAGACAACTGTATTTTAGACCAGATGTCAACTGAAAATAAATTAATTTTTAACAAATTGGGTTTAAAATGATTTGCTTGCCTGTAGTTTTAGGATAGAAATTTTAAAGTCTGTAAGTGGAAAGAGATCAAAACCACTCATTATGAATGCACTTGACAGTTGGAGAAGGAGGCAGATCACAGCAAAGTAGCTAAAAGAGTTGAAAGTTGGAGAGGATCATGGGCCAGAATTAGAGAACAAAGGCCTATGTTGAAGTCCCTTCACTGACACCTTCCTGTTCTCACCAGGTGGAGGTATGGTACAGTGCTCCAAGGAGCTTCAGTGTCTACATATACTGAAAATGGGTCCTCCTGATTCCAGAGTCCTCCTTGTGCACCTCCTGAGTGAGGGCCTGGGTTCCAGTCACACCAGTGTTATTCTACCTGTCAGAGCATTCTCTCCCTCTTGCTACCCCTCCCCATTGCCTTAGTGTTCTATGAGGGCCTTCCTTTCTATGTGGGTTCCCCTATTCCTTCACTTGTCTAGCCTTGCCTCTCAGGCCTTCCCTTGGTACCATTTGCATTTCTTCTTCAGATCCTCCTGCTGCACTGAGTTTTCTCTCCTGTTGGACTGGGAGAAGCTCAGGTGAAGGGCTGTTTTTTCAAGTCTGGACTCCAGCAGAGAAGCCCAACAATGTTGGATTCAGGAATTGTCTGTTAAGGATATGAAAAGAAAGTGAGGTTCTCATGGTGTCTTTTGAAATTGATTCTTATTTCCTTCTCCAACTCAAATGTAGAGTTATTACTTTGTAAAGTAGGGAGGAGCTGATGTTCATTTGAGGAACAAATTAAATCTAATCATTGTCTGGTAACTCTAGTTCTTTGGCAATTCTGCCCTCCACCACTTGTTTTACTCTGTCTCATGACCTACCAAATGAGCTTCACAAAACCAAATCCTGGCTTAAATGTGTGACTATGCTAGAAAATTTCTAATTTTTACTACTTAACATGCTTAAGCCTCAGTTCCTCAATTTGTAAATTGAGAAAAATGGTACTTATGTTACAGAGTTGTGGTGGTAAATGAGGTAGTATGGTAAGGCATCAGTACTGAGTCAGCTGGAATAAGTCCACTATAGCCTTATCCTTGTGTCTCTATGGCTGTTTATCATTCACCCTGGAACACTGCTAGAACCCTGCTTAGCAATTTTTCCTCCTCCTTAACCTGGTGGCATCCTTGCTTACATTTTACATCTGCCCTGTGACTACAATACCCATAAAAAATTCCTTAACTGCTTCAAATATCATCTGCCTGCAGAGTGGGGATAATGATATTCTCTACCTTACAAGGCTATTGCAACAATTGAATAAAACAGCTAAGTCTTCAGAAGGGTATGGCACAGAGTACACTTTCATGAATGTTCCAGGGACACAGTATGTATATTTTTGAAGCCTGTTTCAGAGTCTCAGCTGAAGAAACATGTGGACACAAGGGAAAATGAATGGGACCTGCATGGGCCATGCTAAACTTGAGTCCATATTCCCAATAGAGTCCCCATGAATGAATGGCTTTGGATAAATCTTGCCATCATGCTGTTTCACTTTCTCTGACCAAAGTACTTCCATAAACATGGGGATGATTGGAATTTGAAGTCAAGCTGTGCATATGATATTTTGTCAGGTCCCTGTCATCCTTTGAGCTTGTAAGCAAAGTTATGGACCTTTGAACTGAGAATTTTTGTGTGTGTGCTTAAAATATGGGGCTCACTAGACTATTATATTTTTTACAAATTTTATATTTATTTCTTAATTGTTCAATTACAGATGTCTCCATCCCCCCATTCTCTCCTGCCCTATCCATCTTCCAACTATCACTTTCAATCCTTTTCTCCATTGTCTTTGTCCATGGGTCCTTTACACATATCCCTTGGCTTGACCCTTCCATTTCTTCCCCCCATTATGCCCCTCCTCCATCCTCTCTGGTCACTGTCAGTTTGTTCTTTATTTCCATGTTTCCCATTCTATTCTGCTCATTTGTTTGTTTTGTTTATTATTTTCACTTATAGGTGAAATCATACTGTATTGTTCTTTCACTGCCTGGTTTATTTCACTTAGCATAGTACTTCGAGTTCTGTCCATGTTGTTGAGAAGGTCAGGAGTGAGTTCTTTCTTTCTGCTGTGTAGATTTTTGACCAGAGGGATTAGGTCTTCATTTCTCTCACGTTTTTTTCTCAGAGACCAGATTACTATGAAAATTTATAACTTACACTCATACATCCATCTTGTGCTCTAGGGATGAGATAAAAGAGCATACTTATTTCTCCCTTCCAGTAGCACTGCCAACTGGTGATTTGGGGATTTTAGAGGGGGCAGTAAGGACAAAAGTAATTCTAAAAGAAAATCAGGTGAGAAATTCCTATGATTCCCTTAAACATATAGTTTAGAATAAAAGAAGAGTAAAATGAGACCACAACATGTGTAATAAGAAGATGCAGGGACTCGTTCAGAACTGTTCTGCAGTGCCCTGAAGGCACTGGGTATCATCTCCAGGTCCTGCACAGAAGGGACCTTTCACAGCTGGTATTCATAGACATTAGGATATCATCTGTGTCATTGTGGCCAGAGCTCCCAAATGAACATTATGGGCCTGCACTCATAAAGTTCTCACATTTAATTAGCATTAGCTTAATTCTCTGATAATCTCATCTTGAAAGTTTTAGTAACTACTGAACAAGGAGCTCCTCATTTTAATTTTGCATTGTACCTTCAAATTATGTAACCTGTCTTACATTATTCTCATTTCAGACCTATCAGAATCCCTGAAGGTAGATCCCAGGTTTGTGTCCTTTGGAAATAGCTAAATAGGCGACAACTCATGAGTAGTCACAGATTCTTGAGGAACCTTTGTTCCCCTTTGAGTACTCCAGGTGAGCAGGAACAGAATTACTTAAAATTACATATTGCCAGTTAATCCAACTGAATTATAAAGCAGGATGCCAAGAAACCATCTACTTGCCTCTTCTAAGATTTCTTGGTACAACTCTGAGTCATCAGGCCCAAATTCTCATTTAACTCCTCCATGTTAATGTCAGTGTATGGCACAACCTGGGCTTTACTTAGTTTGACTTAATTTACAAACATTTTGTAGTTCTTTGTAATATCCAAATTACTTTTTTAAACAATATTTTTATGTGATTCTGATGATTTTTAAGCTACTGCACCTCTGCTGGAGATATATGGCTGTCAGAACATCATGGAGCCCAGCGGGGAAGACCATTATGCGTCATACAAGGTTTGTGCAAGCTGTGCATTCTGGGAAAGGGGAACATGGGATATGTAGGAGGAGACAGCAGTGGTAGCTAAGCCATCTGGATGTTTAGGAGTTGGGATTAAAGTGAGTCTCAAAGATGGGAATTATGAATGTGGGCCATAGCTGAATGCTCCTACAGAAGCAGCATTCATTGAGGGATGGGGGAGGTGTTTCTGAAAAAGTCCCATGTAGCTGGAGCTTTGGAATTTCTAGGGAAGTAGGAACACAGAGATTGAAATGAAGTAGACATTGCATCCTGGGGAGGGTGGTCCAAGCCAGATTTGATACTTGGTTGAATCTGGAGAGGGAAGATATTGAAGGGCTACACAAGTGGCTCAATCCAGCCCCTACTCTGGCTGCAGAGAGGAAAGTGTATTCCACATCGAGAGGGGCTGAGGGAATGGAGGAAGGCCAGAAGAAAGCAGATGCCCAGTTTCATAAAATTGGCATTTGCAATTTACCTAATAGGGTGGCTTTATCTGGGGTGGTGGCAGGAGAGTGATGAGTGACATTCCACATATGTGCAGAACTAGGTGAGAACAGAGAAGTGGAGAATGGTACCTGTTTACAGGACTGCATGGAGACTCTGGTCATCTGAGATAATGTGTCTCCAAGATAAGCAGTTTGGTAGGGAGGGGAGAAGAATAAGTCCTGCTTTAAAAACACTGAGTTTGAGGTGAAGCCTCCCACCGGTAGTGTGCTAGCTCAGAGACAGGACAGAGGTATGGGAGCAATCAACAGACAAGTGAATGCAATGCCAGGGAGAGTGTGGGCATGAGGGCCAGGTCAGAACCCAAAGGAACCTGACCTTATCGGTGAGTACAAAAGACACTCATAAAGTTTCTGGACACTGTCTAAGCTTTCATACAAACTTTCATTTCACTTTTTTTTCTGAAATATAAATGGATGCCCCTTTGGACTTTTGCCTCTACTTGCCTGGGCCTATTTGTCTCAAATGTCTAAAGTAATTCCAATGCCCTCTGGAAAGTGGAGACACCTAACTCAATGGTACTGGACTGAGCAGAAGTTCCCTTAACACATGATTTCCCCAGAATGTCATGGGCTATGACAGCAACCATGAGCAAAGATTAATAGTCAAGATTACTGTATTCATGATTAGAAGAATGTTTAACACATAGTAGTCATTCAATAAATATTTGTTAAATAAGTGAGTTCATGCTTATCAACTTCAGATATTTCCAAGGAAAAACTGACTCCTCCTCAACTGGGTATGCACTGGGTATTCAGTTCCTTCCTTTGGGACTGAGAAGTTCTGGCGTGCTTTAGTTCTCAGGTCTTCTAGGGCTTAAATTTCTCAGAAGGACTCAATATAGTTGCTATTTCGCTGGGTAATAGCCAGAGTCCTTTGGGACCCCATATGGCTGCTTTAAAAAGTAATTAAATTTAATATAGGTTATTAAATGTTTTTTTCTAAATGTATAGAAGCATGATTGAAATATAAAATTATACATATTTAAGCTATACAATATGATTTTTAAATATACAATGTGATGATTTAATATACATATACATTGTGAAATGATTACTCCAATCAAGTTAATAAACATACCATTGCCTCACATAGTTATCATTTGTGTGTATGTGTGATAACATTTAAAGTTACTCTCTTAACATATTTAAGGTACATAAAAGGAAGAAGATCAAACCATACCTACAATCCTGAATGATCAATGGTGTGCCTGGGTCAGTGACCTGAGCTCCAGTATGTAGACAGAATCCAAAAGACCAAACTGACCCAGACAGACATTAACCCCACAAATTAAATGATGCTCAAAAAGAAATCTAAAGTGATAACATATTGTATTTTTACCTGAGTGACTTATTACATATCAAAATGTGTAGGAAGCCACTAAAGCAGTCCTAGGAAGATTGTAATGCTATAAGGTTATTACAGAAACAAAGGTTTTGAATCAATTCAATCAGCTTCTACTTTTAAAAAATTGAGAAAAAGAAAAATTAAACCCAAATAAATTAAAGAAATAAAATAATAAAAATAAGAGAAAAACAAATTAAATAAATATAGAATAAAAATAACATAAAAATACTGAAATCAAAAGCTGGCTCTTTGAGAATATAAATAAATTAATAAAACTTATTTAAGACATTTTTAAGAGAGAAAAAAGACACTGATTACTAATATTAGAGTAAAAGAGGTGACGTCACTATAGATTCTTCAGGTATTGGCAATACAATATAAGAATATTTTGTTTGCTAATAAATCAGCAACTTATATGAAATAGAGAATTTCCTTGAAAGACACAAACTACCAAAACTCAAGTGGAAATAACCTGAATCTATGTCAAAGGAAAATAATTTGTTGTTTAAACCTTCCTACAAATAAAACTCCAGGCCCGCTTTACTGGTGGCTCTTCCAAACATTTAATGAAGAAATAATACCAATTCTACAGACATTATTCCAGAAAACTGAACTGAAATGGATACGTCTCAATTGTTACTATTTGGCCAACTTTATCCTGATACCAAAACTTTACTGAAAAGGAAGATTACAGACCATTGTCCCTTGTGAACAAAGATGCAAAAATTCTGAACAAAATTTTAGCAAGTTAAAGCTAACAGTATATAAAATTGATCATGACTGAATGGATTTATCCCAAAAATGTAAGGTTGATTTAACATTGACTTTGGGTGACGAACACATGATGCAATATACAGATTATGTATTATAGAATTGTACACCTGAAACATATGTAAGTTTGTTAACCAGTGTCACAACAATAAATTCAGTAAAATAACCATTTGAAAATTGATCAATGTAATTCAACATTTTAACCTACTAAAATAGAAAAAAAGTGATCATTTCAATAAACACAAAAAATTAATGGACAAAATCCAACACCTATTCTTGATAAAAACTCTAGAAAACTAGGAGTAGAGAGGAACTTTCCTGATTTGATAAAGGACACCTAGGGAGAAAAATCACTGCACTTAATATTTATACTTAATGTTGACAGACTGAATGTTTTCCTCTCATGATCCAAAACAAAACAAGATGTCTGCCTTTATGACACTATTCAACACTGTATTGGAAGTTTTTACCAGAGCAATTAGGCAAAAAAAAAAAAAAAATGAAATTGGAAAGGAAGAAATAAAACCGTTTTTATTAAGAGATGACATGCTAGTCCATGTAAAGGAGTTGATGCATTCTACAAAACCTAGTGAAAGACTTAAAGAATATAGTTCAGCAAAAGGAAGTTTTAAAATCAGAATAGTCTCTCAATAAAATAACATTTAGAAAAAATATACTTGTTATCCATTTTTAAAATGACTAAAATTAGGGATTACAAAAATTAGGTAAAACTAAAACACTAGACAATACAATAAGTTGGCAGATGGGAAAAGGAGATATATTGGGACATATTGTTCTAAAGTTCTTGTAGTGTCTGGAAGTTAAAGAGTAACTTTATACATTGAAAACTCTAGTATGCATGTTAAACTGTAATGGCAGCTAGAACAAGTGTTTAGGGTGATTAAACCTGCAATAATAGGAGATAAGAAATAAATAGGTTTCTGGTGAAGATGATAGCTTAAGGAGATATGGCTTGCCTCTTCACAAAACCACATCAAAATTACAACTCAAATATAGAATACTCATCACTCAGAACCATCAGGTATCAAGTAGAATGAAAGTCTGACAACTATGGAATTAAAGAAACCACACCAACCCAGACTGGTAAGAGGGAAACAAATAAGGAATGGGCTGGTCTCTCACCCACATGTGGTGGATAAAAATTTGGGGCAGCTATCACAGGAGTGATGGGTCCAGCACCATACCAGGCCCCCCAGCCCACAGTTCCAGTTCCAGGAAGATAAGTCCCCACAACTTCTGGCTGCAAAAACAAGTGGGGATTGAGTAAGTGGAAGAAACTTCCTGAACCCCAAGCAGTTCTTCTTAAAGAATGCACAAATGGACTCATCTACCCAAACTCACCCCCTCTAAGCTCCAGCACTGGGGTGGCAACTTGAAGGGCACCAGCAGCATACTGGGAGAGGCTGAAGTATCTGGCATGGGGAAAAGCAGAGACCATTGTCCCTTTTCTGAGCCCTCTTCCTGCAGAGCCATGAAGCCAGCAGGTTGTTGCCATATTTGAGACTCCATTAACCTGGACAATACTGTTTGACCAGCCTTAGAGAGCCCCAGAGACTCCACTCCACCCAACTTATGGGCCCACCCAAACTGCTCTTCCCTGTGAATGACTGAGCTTGGTTCATACTTCACAACTTCCTAAATCCTAACAAATCAGCAACATCTGGCCTCAGTGAGCTCCAGCCCTGGCATAGGCAGCAGCCAGATTAATTTCACAGTTTGGCTTTGCCTGGGAATCTCCAAGCCCAGCACAAGTAGCAGCCATCTCAGGTTGCTTAATAGCTCAGGAAGGGTGGCCCCAGGCAAAACACAGGTGGACACTGACCATTTGCTGCATCGCAAGAGAAACTTCTGGGCCAGTTCACACCGTGTACAGCCATAGACCACTTTAGAGCACTGCCACCCTGCCCCTGCACAGCTGATCCTCCATGAAGGACAGATGTTGGTGGTAAGTGGTCATAGCCAATCCTTGCAGCTGACTGATCTGGGTAAATCCCTCCTGTTGATCTGCCAACAGCAACCAAGGCTCAAGTACAAGAGGAGAATATACTCAGCCCATACAAAGTGTGTACCTTGAATACCTGATGGGGTGGTTGTGCCACTGGACCCTACAGGACACCTACTACATTAGGGCACACTGCCAAGACATGGAGTCAAAACAGCTCCATTTAATACATAGACACAAACACAGGGGAGCTTCCAAAATGAGGAGTCAAAGAAACATAGTCCAAATGAATGAGCAGCTTAAACTCCAGAAAAAAAAAAGAGCTAAATGAAGTGGTGACAAAGTAATCTGATAAAGTAATTTATCAGATGGAGAATTCAAAACACTGGTTATAAGGTTGCTCAAGGAACTTAGTGAGGACTTAAGTAGTATAAAAAAATCTATTTAGAAACAAAAGATTCACTAATTGCAACAATGGACAATTTACAGGGAAACAACAGTAGAGTGGATGAAAACAAGAATCAAATCAATGATTTGGAACATAAGGAAACATAAAACAACTAATCAAACAAAAAGAAGAGAAAAGAGTCCCCCCAAAAGGAGGGCAGTATAAGTTGCCTGTGGGGCAACTTCAAGAGGTCCAACATTCTCATCAGAGGGGTGGCAGAAGGAGAAGAGAAAGATCAAGAACTTAGAAATAGATTAAAAAATAATGAAGGAAAACTTGTTTAATTTGATGAGGGAAATAGACATGCAAGCCCAGGAAGTACAGAGAGTCTCACCATGAACATTAAAATGACAACAAACACAACTATCAACAACTGAATCTAAAAACAAAAAACACAAACAACCCCACAAAAACCCCAAAAACTAATGAAACTACCAGAACAGGAGCAGAATCATAGGTATGGAGATCATTTAGAGGATTATCAGCTGGGAGGGTGAAGGGCAAGAAATTGAGAAATGATGCAGGGATCAAGAGGTATAATTGGTAGAAACAAAATACATGGGGCTAATAATAGTATAGGAAAGCAAGAAGCCAAAGAACTTACACATGACCCATGGACATGAACTAAGTTGGTATTGCTGAAGAGAATGGGGGTACCAAGCAGAAGGGGACAAATGGAAGCATTGGGAGAACTGTAACAGCATGATCAATAAAATATAATTAAAATGAAGAAAGAAAAACTACAACAAATTAAAAATGAAAAAGTAAGATTGCAAAATAATTCCAAATATATCAATATTTACAGTGAATTTAAATCAATTAATCTTATTGGCCAAAAAACAACTTTATTCAAATCATATTTAAAAAATCTATCTATATTCTATTTACAAGAGGTTCATCTAAAACTAAAAATGAGAATGAAAGTAGAAATTAAAAAGCAAAGCAATACCAGTGTTATACCAAATGTGTTTTTAAGCCATAAAGCACTAATAGGAATAAAAAATTATTACTCAATAAGAAAAAATATGGATCTGAAAGTAAAACAATAAGAAAACATGTATATATCAAATATAGAGCATCAAAGATGCTCTATAAAATTTTTTCATAAAGAATTCATTATTAAAATTTTTCATTAAAAATTTCATTATTAAAATTTTTCATAAAGAATTATGAATCTTCATTGGCTTGTGTGGTTCAATTGTTTGGAGTGTTGTTCCGTACACCAAAATATTGGTGGTTTGATTCCCAGTCTTGGCACATACCTAGCTTGTAGTTTTGATCACTAGTCACGTGCAGGTGGGAGGCAACCAATCAACTTTTCTCTCTCATATTGATCTCTCTCTCAAATCATTGAATATTTTTAAGATTTTTAAAAATAATGATAAATTTGTAATAACAGTGGAGGATTTTCATACACTTCCATTATAATTGATGAGTTCATTGAACAAGCTTATATAATAATTATATAGAAATAACTCTGTGTGAAACAAAGAGATAGCCATATTTTCAATCACTCATGAAAAGCTTAAATGTTGAAATCTCATCCAAACCCAACAAATTATTATTATACAGGCTATATTTTCTTGCCACCACAGAATGAAATTAGATATCAAAAGTTAAAAGTCAAATAGGTAAGAAAAGAGCAACTTTCATGGATCAAAAGAAGTCACTATATATATTACCAAAGACTTAGAACTTCATGACTATGTAAGTATTGCATATCAAAAGCTGAAAATATAGCTAAATCAATATTCAAGGAGATAATGGTCATTTTTTCTATACTGTAATTTTAAAAAGTTAACATGAAAATTGTATAGTCCTAAAATATGAAAAAAAAAAGATAAGCCAGGCAGTGAAAGTCAAATACCACATGATCTTACATAAGTGGAACCTAATCAACAAAACAAATAAGCAAGCGAAATATGACCAGAGACATTAAAATTAAAAACAAACTGACAGGAACCAGAGGGAAGGTGGGAGGAGATAATGGGGTTGGGGAAAAGGAAGAGTGTTCAGGAACAACTATAAAGGACACATGGACAAAACCAAGGGGTGAGGGTGGGATCAGTGGAGGGAGGTGGGATGGCTGAGGTTGAAGGGGAGTGGTGCGAGGAAGGGGTAGATGACTGTACTTGAGCAACAATAAAATAAAAAAAAAATAAACATAAATAAAAAATAAACTAAAAAAAGAATTTTTCTAAAGAAAAAAGAAAATTAATAGTAAAGGAAGTTAATAAAGTAAGATTGAAAAATAATTATTAAAATTCCAAAAGCTTGTTTTTGAGAGATGTAGAAAAGATGATTAAGCAGGAGAGAAAGCATAAATTATCAATATTAGGAAGGATAGAAGAAGAAAGGACGTTAAGTTGAGACTGGAACAGTGGCCAAGGAAAGGTCAGATTTTGATTAACCTGCCAGGTATCTCAAAGTTTTCAGAGAAATGGGAAACCTCTAGAGGTTTTAAAGTAGATAGTAAATATATACTCAATACCTGGATTGAGGAGGGAAAAAAATGGGTTGAGGAAGTCAGTTAGCCTAGTTAGGAGAGTTCAATTACAGAATCTCAAGCAAGAAATAATGGTCTTAATAACAGAAGAAAAAAAATGAAAAGCATAGAGATTCAAGAAGATTTTGGGTGATAGCGTAAAGGAGGTTTGATGTTTGACATTATATCAGGGTATAACAGGAAACAGAAATATCACAATAATCCAGACTAGGAAAACTGAACATAAGGAATTCTTAACTATAACAGGAGATTAGCTATAAAGGATTAAAATATAACTAAAAGATACCCTGAGGTGAGGGTTCCCAGAAAGTTACCCAAGAAAGTAGAAGCTTAGAAGTGGGGACCCTCCCAAGGGCTGTGATTATGACCTTATTGCAGAGGGTCTGTTTATAGCCCACTGCATGGAGCAAAGCTCAGAGCTGCCAAGGTTCACAGTTGTCCAGTTACTAGGCAAGCAGGAAACATTACCCCTTGGATGAAGGTAGATGGGCTGGACACTATAACCACGACTAGCAAGTGGGAAGCACCTCTTTTGGGGAGCAGGTGGGTTTAGGCTGATGGTGGGTATGTGAAAGGAGTTTTAGGAGAATGCTTGCCAACCAGAGTAGTGTGAGGCCCAGGGGTGTGATGTGTCTGCCAGGAAGGTAGTGAGGTGTCACTAGATTAGGTTAAGACAGAACTTACCAAAAGACTGTGTGCTTTGGATATGTGGTTAAGACAGACAACCACTGAATGTCCCCATCCCTCCCACCTAGCAAATAGAGGCACCCCAGCTGGCATCAGGAAAAGAAGTTCCTTCCTCCTGTAGTGTCCATACAGCATCCTCTACTGACAAAGTCAAACATGTGAGTGTCAGTTGCAGATGAGAAATGCTTACAGCTCTGTTTTCACAGAGCAGGGATTGAAGGATGGATTTGGAGTTGAGTGGGGTCAATTAAATTGAAAATTAGGATAAGTCAATTATGACTCTGAGGAAACTGACTTGATCCACTGAATCAATGGTGTTTACTGAGATAAAACCCTTGAGAAAAAAATGTTTGGGCCAAAGTAGACAAATAGCATTTTGAAAATGCTGAGTTTAACAAACTTGAGAAATGCCCAGTGACATGACAAGCTAGTTTCTCATAGTTCTGCTGCCTGGAGAGAAAGCTGGACTGAAGGAGACAAGGGCATCAAGTATGGTGATAGTGGCCATGTGGCAGGGCTGAGCCCTATGGAGAGAGTGTCATGTAAAAGAAAACCCTGAGCAACTCTAACATCTGAAGTTTGGTAAAAAAAAGACTGAGCAAATGCAACCACAGTGATCAGAGGGGAAGAAAGAGCAGAGAACATGGTGTCACAGGAGATGAGCAAGTTCTGTTAAGGATGTAATGGTCCATGCTATCACATAATAGAAAGACTGAAAAGGAGCCATTGGTTTTACATCCACATGTCCCTGAAGATGTGACTAGGGAAGCACCAGTGAGGGTACAGACAGAGATTATTGTGGTTCAAGGAATGAGTGGGAAGTGAGGAAATGGCTTGTCAGGCTGACAATCTATGTACATGAATTTGCCAGCAAAGGAGAGAATGAAGAATGAGAGTAACCCCAGAGATGTGTAATTGAGATAAGATTTTATACTTACTAGAAAGAAAGAGCAATTTTTTTGTTGACGTAGAAGCTGCAAATGGGGAAACGTGGGAGTTGCATATTGTTATGTGAATGGAGGAAAAAGACAGTTTTACAAATTTCTTTCAGAGCTGGCAGTGAAGAAATGGTTTCATATGCTTTCTTACCAGCTGGGGGGCCTGGAGGGCTGTAAATGTCAGGTGGATGTCTTCCAGGAATGAGCTAAGGCACCCAGATGGATTTAGTAAGGACTAGAGAAGATAATTTTGTTGTTGAGCAGGGTCATACAAAAGTGCAGTGTCTCTGTGTGTAATAGTTGCCAGAACTAAGGTTTCAAAGTGAAGTCATTTGCAAAGGGTGCC